>NW_009258966.1:1007753-1014662 GCF_000687185.1 Egretta garzetta | reverse complement strand
CCCCCCCGCATAGGGTCATGTTAAGCATACCCAGGTCAATACAGTATTTGAGTACCATTCACATTTAATAGTTGATCAACAACTCACGAACCTAGATCCAGATTAATTTGTCTCGTCCTTAAAGGCATAAGGACAAGGACACTAGGAACATGATTTTTTTTCAATTTATGTATGTGTGTATTTAAGTAAAACAGGCTGAGCAGTACTGAGCTTGATTTTTTTGATATGTCATCTTTGACTTTTGTATTCCTAGCATTTAAATTTGTGTGTGTAGGTTTTGGGGGTTTTCTGTCAAAATACAGTAAGTTGTATTAACATTTGAATACCAGCTCAAGCAATTACAACTTGCATTTTTGTGATTAAAAACTGGCACCTAATCAGAAGGAGCAAAATTAAATCAAAGGTAGTAACAGCAAGAGAGATTAAAAGGAAGCTCTGCTATCGTGTTTTCTTTATGATCAGGTTTTGAAGTTGTATTTACTGAACTGACTTTCTGTCATCAGAAAATTATTTGACTTAAAAGAAAAATGAAAACCCAGGAGCCATACACAGAAATATTTGATGTGCATCATATTCTTATGCAAAATAGTCTTTCTTACTGTCTTTTTCTCTTTCCCCAGGATGATTGCCTTGTGAAAGTATGGTACAACACAGACAGTTGGCGATCAGCTGTAACACCACCTGGTGCAAGTCCAGAAAAACAGGCAAAAGAAGTTGATTTTTCATTTGTTTATTTGGCTCATCCTCGATCAGTAAATGCATTTTCGTGGAGGAAGACCAGTAAATTCATGCCACGGTCAGTAGTTCTAATAACCTGAGGTTTGTAAATTGCCAAAAACCCCCAAACTGTACAGTCTTCCCAGCTGTACAGTGAACAGTCACACAGGTTGTACAGTTTACTTCAGTTAATAATTGAATTTGAACACCTTGTATTTTGTTTGTGTGTGTTAATGTAATTCCTTCACACTGAAGTTCTTGAGAGAATGGTAAGCATCCTGTTACCTGGGAAGGAACTGGAAAGATAGAAAGGGAGTCCCACTGACTGGCTTAGAGATTGGAGTAGATATAAAATCAGCTTTTGCAAAATTACCTGTCTTTGAATCTTTTTGATTGCACTGTCTCAAATGGCCATTCATGCATTTGATCCCAGCTTGTTCCCCTCTTTCTGTCCTAATGGAATCGGAGCAATTCAAAAGTCCTGTCATCTTTCTCTAACGTTCAAATATTTCCATGTTTTTTAATTTATTTCTCTATCTAGCACAAAACTAGACCTCTGTCAGAAACATTATCTAGAAATTGTATTATAATTTTTGTGTGTGTATTATAATTTTTGTGTGTGTGTTCATTCATGATTCCCAAATGACCTAGTTTTCACCAGTTGTTGCAGTCTCAGATTGAAGTAGTGTTAGCAATTTCATGCCCTGCAACTATCTTTTTGCCATATTATTCCAAATAGTAGCGATTTGAATTCTGCATACCTTTGTGTGTTTGAGCAAGTTTATGCTGTCTTTCATACCAGCCTTTAAGTAGAAGATACTTCATAAAGCCATTACTGTAGTCCTTAAATTTGAGTTGTGAAAATCATAGAATTGCTTTGGTTGGAAAAGACCTTTAAGATCATCAAGTCCAACCTTTAACCTAACCCTGAAACCCACCACTAAACCATGTCCCTAAGCACCTCATCTATCCTTCTTTTAAATACCTCCAGGGATGGGGACTCAATCACCTCCCTGGGCAGCCCATTCCAGAGCCTGACAACCCTTTCTGTGAAGAAGTTTTTCCTAATGTCTAGCCTAAACCTGCCCTGGTGCAACTTCAGACCATTCCCCCTTGTCCTATCGTCCGTTACCACCTACTCCATGATGCCTAAGGGAGCTTGCTGCTGGACAGTCCAGTCAGATGATCCATATAGTTTTCAAGTCTCAACTAAAACTAAATTGTGAATTTACAAGAACTGGAAACCTGATGATCTGCATAGGTTTTTTTTCAATGCCTAGTTTTGGTTAATTGGATTTTTTTTTTTGTATGCAAGACAAATTGCATTTGGAAAAAGAGTAATTAAGAAAAGTTTGTAGTTTGAAATGGGCTGTTGTTTTCCTGGTATTACCTTGGTTTCTCTGTTTTGGTTATATACTTTTTTAAGTGCTATATAGCAGTAAAATCTGGGGAATTGAGAACAGCTATCCAGAATATAATTAGCTTCTTATGTGAAGGACTTCAAAAAGAAAACACAAATTTTGTTATTCCAGCTATGACTAATTCTGTAAATTGAAATCCATGATTTGGTGTTGCACAGTTGTGTAATGAATTTTGAGGTAATTTATATTCAGATACTTGAATAGATATGAAAGCCTCTCATACATCATTTGTTTCCCTAAATGTGTTGAGGTTTTTTTTTCGTTATTGTATTTAAGTTACTTGGTGCAGTTCTGAAAACTGATAATGGAAAACTGGTACTGTTGCTTTATTTTGATGTGATTTGATAGTAAACAGCTTCTTCACACCTTAAATTTTCGTTCATTAGTGGTGCTGTCTGCAATGTGCTCCTGACTTGCTGTAAGGATAATGTTTGCCGTCTGTGGGCAGAGACTTTGTTACCCAATGACAGTCTGTTGTATACTGGGGGATGCAATAATTGGAGTGAGGCTGTGAACTTCACAAATAACTTCAAGAGAAATACTTCAAATAAAGAAAAAGTGCAAAGTGCTTTGGAGGTAAGAAGTGGAATTGAACAGTGAGAATAAACACATGTACACACACATAATTTTAGTCAGGTTTCTAATTAGTAACGTGTCATAAGCTGAAACCCTTTACACCTATATAGATGGCATAAAATGTTATAAAAGAGTGACTTTACTTTAAAACTTCCTTAGGAAGGCTAAGCTGACAGCTGTTCGTTGTGGTTTAACCCTGGCCGGCAACTTGTCAGCACCACGCAGCAGCTCGCTCACTCCCCCCACAGAATCAGAAGAGTAAAAGTGAGAAAACCCATGGGCTGAGATAAAGACAGGTTAATAGGGAAGGCAAAAGCTGCGCATGCAAGCAAAGCAAAGCAAGGAATTCATTTACCGCTTCCCATGGTGCTCAGCCATCTCCAGGAAAGCAGGGCTCCATCACGTGTAATGGTTACTTAGGAAGACAAATGCCATCACTCCGAATGTCCCCCCCCTTCCTCCTTCTTCCCCCAGCTTATATACTGAGCATGACCTCATATGGTCTGGAATAGCCCTTTGGCCAGTTGGAGTCAGCTGTCCCTGCTGTGTTCCCTCCCAGCTTCTTGTGCACCTGGCAGAGCTGAGAAGTCCTTGACTGTTGTAAGCACTGCTTAGCAACAACTAAAGCATCGTGGTGTTATCAGCATTCTTCACATCCTAAACCCAAAATACAGCACTGTGCCAGCTACTATGAAGAAAATTAACTCTGTCCTAACCGAAACCAGGACACTGTTCTACTGAGCTTTCACATTAGAAGAGACACTGTTGTTATGTCCCAACTGCCTATTTCGCTCTGGTGACTGAAGCAAAGTGCTTTGCAGTATCTAGTTCAAAGGGCTAGGAACAGTACAGAACACATACTGTATATTGGATATGTGAAACCCACCCACTAATGATGCTGCCGTAAAATGTATGTTATGGGCTCATTTGTTACCTCTGAAGTTGCAGGATGTTCTCTGGCTTCTGCAACTGGAACAGTGATAATATGGAGGGAAGAAAGATAGCCTATGTTGCCTTTCTTCTGTAGTCCTCGAGTAGAGCAGACTGCTCGTAAGCTGTATATCAAGGGCAAATGATCCTTACCATATAGTGTTTTCTCACCAATGGGAAGCAGGGGGAAGGCGATGTGTTTGTGGTCTCCTACAAAGCTGTGCAGAGTATGTGGGTATTGTGCTCTTACCTTAATGGAGTGAGGTATTTAGCATGGTCATGGTCCTTTCTCAGCACGTGTAGCACAGATGAAAAATATGACAAGCTGAAAGGCACAATGCAGCAAAGAAGAAATATTCAAAGTGGGGAGGGGAAAGGACATTGGAGACAGTTTTGTGTTCCTCTTTAAAATAAGAACCAACATTAGAGATCAGAGATAACAATTACGTAAACATTGGGAGAAAACTATTTTAAATGAGCATGCTGTGGTAAGATACAAAGGATAGCAAGTGAAGAGGAATGCCAAGAATGTAATACTATCCTTGATCCAAGCTGTGTACTTCCTTGTACCTTTTGGTGCCTATATATATATCTACAGTACAATGCCCCTTGAACTGTGCAGTATGTGGAGTGAGACTTTTTAATACTGGCATGGCTTAAGAATTGGATATTATTTTTCCTATGGAAACATCTATTTGTATAAAAGGGAGAAGACCTTAAAACTCATTGGGCCCTTGTGACAGGAGTGGAAGTACTGATCCAGTGAGAGCCGAATCTCATTTCAGTCTCTGAAATGAGATTATTCAGATTTGCTGCTTTTTTTGTTCAGAATCTTGAATAAGTATGGTATACGTTTATGAAACACAATAGTATATTCTGTGTAAGTATAAGAACTGTATGAACATTGTTTGCATACTGAAATACAAAGCAGTTACTATGTCAAGGTACTCTATGGGCCTTCATAAATGAACCTGAAGGCCCTGGTACCTTTTTGCGAGAAACTCCACTGATGCTTTAAGGTAGCTTTTGAACTGAAAAATTTCATTCACTAGTATCTAGAAAATCACTTACAGATGAAATCTGCTTTTTCTTTTTGAAAGGAATTAAAAATGACACCTTATTCTTCATGCAGTTAAACCTGAGGCACTTCCGACGAGGAAGGAGGAGGTCAGGTGCTGTTGTAGCACATACTGGATATGCTCCACATCAGCAAGATCCCCACGAAGTTCACAGGAATATCCCTCCTCATGCAAATGCACTTTGTCACTTCCATATTGCTGCCAGTATCAATCCAGCCACAGGTAAGAAATGTTGTAAATCCTTGCTACAGGGTAAGCTACAATTTCTGTTAGCTCTGTGTTGTCTGTGTAAGCTTACCTGTCTCAGGTGTATTTGTACAGCATTTACATGATCATGCAAAATTACTAGCATGTTGGTTTCATTTAATGCATGGAAGAACTTTATTCTACAGTAATGAAATGAATAAATTTCCTTTACAGTAATCCTGTCTTTAATTTTTTAACTGAGATTCACAGTGGTCTGAGATGCAGAGGGCTAAGTATTTGTAACTGGAGTTACAAATTTACTGAGAATTGAGTATAATATTGGGAGCACACTGATAAATCAAAAATATCCAAGCTTCTTAAAATGACCATCCGACACTAAGTGTCTGAAGTAACCACACAACCCTGTACTTCTGTCTCTGAACCAGGCAAAACACTCCTTCATCTTGTGCTCTGTAAACTTTAATATTCTCTTGCACTCAAACAATATGTTGATAGGCATTAAGGAATATAACCTGTAGTTGCTAATATTTCTGTCTTCGTAATTGTGCATGCTGAACATGAAGTGCACGTCTGCTCATTGAAACACAGAATAAAAATGCGATATTGAATGGCCTTTCATTGAAGTTTTATTGTTGTGATGTGATTTCCTGTGTCTAGACTTAATGAGCAAACTTACTATGTAATCCTTTTCTTAAACTAGTTAAGCTCTGTCTTATAAATGGTATTTTACATTGGTTTTTTTGTTCCTACTGACCCTTGTTTGAAAGAAAGATTACAAAGAACTATTACTTTCCATTACTGTTGCTGGGCTAAACAAGCTGTAAACAATTTCTCCTGTAAGGTTAGAGTTTGTCTTGACCTTTTTAGTATTGGTTTGTTTCACTTAACAGATATGACTAGAATCACATGCAGTGTACCAAAAGAAAACTCTTTGCAGTTCTATGCTGTACCACCAGTGCTATTCTATTTCCACAGGAAATATTGTTACTACCCAATGTCGTAAGGGAAAATTTCTCCAAAGCTTCTTGTAGATTTATAGCTCTCCTCTCTGCATTTCTGCATCTTCAAATTGCACAGGAGCTAGCTAACCTTTTCATGTGGCTAACACATAATCTTTATTTTTTTTATATCTACTCTTAATGCACTTCTTTCCTTGTTTGTTTACACGTAATAACCAAGTAAACTTTAATTTTACTTTTAATAGTCTTTGCAATATAAATGTGCCCAATAGCAAACTCGCAGAATGGGAAAAAAAATAATTTTGGAAAAGAATGTTAAAAGATTTTCCTAGGTGTCTTAACACTAGTCTTTGAACTTTTTAATCTTTTATTCCTTCTATGTTATCTGTATTAATATGATCTATCTTGACACTGTCTTTGGGATCACTTGGTCTTTAACTCAGTAGATTGGAGGATAGCAGGTTGTTCTTTAGTTTGAAGCAATTTTCAAATCTTAAATCTTAATTTGAAGAAATATTTGTTCTCCCTCTCAGTCAAATCCTTAAGTACCTCAGTCTAACCAGATTCTCTAGATAGTCCTTTTTGTTTGCCCTTTTGAAATTAAATTTTATCTGGAAACCTAATTGTATTTTCTTCCATTTAATTTAAACCAAATCAGTTTATGATCTCTCACTTGCGAATTTGCCCTTATTACAACATTGAGTACTTGATAAAAACTAAGGCCAAAGCAGCTTTATCTCTCATTCACTTTTTGAAGAAGAATAATGCTGTCGTGTGAAAGAACAGTATCTTTTTGATGTTTTGTTGTATTTGTGTTCTGTTGTTAATTTTGAAACTCTTTCTTGTAGCAACAAAATCCTTGAGACCACCTTTTATACTAGAGTGATAGTTAAACTGGTATTCAGCCTGGGTGGACTTCCATGAAAGGAATAAGCAGTAGTTGTAAGGATAAAATTATCTCTAGGCAAATCCAGAAAAAGTTACTGAATCCAAAGGCCTTAGAAGTTTTGTGGAAAGAGT
>NW_009258966.1:952951-1006940 GCF_000687185.1 Egretta garzetta | reverse complement strand
ATGTGGGGTTGAACTAAATGACCACTAGTGGTCCCTTCCAACCCTAAACATTCTATGATTCTATGATTCTATCAGTTAGAAGTTGGTAGTCCTGAGGTAGGAGAAGGGGGTGGGGGTGGGGTGGGGGGGCGGAATTGTTTCTTCAGCAGTCTTCTGATATCTACTCAAAGCATGCAGATTTATAATCTAATCTGAAAAGTTATCTTTCCTGTTCACCTTCTTACTCATGTTTACTGTGGTTATGTCTTCCAAAGAGAGGTCAACAGAATTCTTCCCTCCAAGTTCTGTTTTTGCCAAATGTATTATAATATTCTTGGGACTGGTATTAATTGGCCTTTTTTTGGAAGACAAACTGTATTTCTTAAATACTCTGCACTCTTCTTGCCTCCCTGCCCTGCTCTGTCTCCTCCCCACAACAAAACTGCTGGTAGTCATGGTGGTCCTTTCTTTATCTGTGTGCTCTCAGTTATCATTTTCTTAGGCTAGACTGGAGAGTAAGTAATTCAAAGCCACCACTGGCTTTGAAAAAAGAACAAAATTAAAGTAAAAAGTATTTTATCTCCCAGGGCATGGAATTTGAGTAATGCTTCACAAATAGGGAACAGAAAGAGATGAGAATATATATGGAGACTTCTAGGTGGAAATTAAATGCAGGTTGAGCTTTTGGCATGTTGCTATATGGTCTGTTTGAGGAAATTATAATAAATCACCTAACTGCTTTTTAGCCACACTTAATTTAGATGATGTTACTCTGCAGCAGTCTGATACTTGCTTCTGTCACTTACTTTGTGCTTACTGCTTTGTTTTTCACAGCCACCTGGGACACCAAGTAGCATCATAGGGCACTGTAAATTAGTAACGGAATCTATAGGAATTGGAAGTCCTGGCTTTATGTGATGGTGTTACAGTGTCGCTGTACTAGTTCTTGCTCATGTCAGCCCTGTCATTATGTGGTCCTTGATTACAGTGTATACTTACTGCAGCCTCCATTGTGGACTAAATGTTGGGAAATTATGCTTAAATTATTTAATTTGTACTGAGTTGTAGTAGCAAAAGACAAGGTAAGTTAACCTGTACGGACAGTGTTACTTCATGAAGATGTAACAGCGCAGGGCCATACTGTAATTCTAATGTAAGCATACCAAACAGCCTTCCTGTGGAACATCTCTTGTGGTAGCAGTCAAGCAATTTAATACTGAAAGCAGATGATGTTGGTGAAATGAGTGTCAACTGGCAATACTCAGTGTATTTCTTTCATGGGAGGCTTTCTGCTTAAAAACAATTTCTCTAAAATTGTTTTTTGACCAAACGACTTGATTTTCAAAAACGCCAATATTTTTTTCTGGTAGATATTCCTCTACTCCCTTCTATCACATCTCTGAGTCTTGGTGAAAATGAAGAAAAAAGCGGACCTTTTGTTGTGCACTGGCTAAACAATAAAGAACTTCATTTTACCTTATCCATGGAAGTATTTTTGCAACAACTTAAAAAGAGTTTTGAACATCATTCTCCTGAGACTAACACTGAGGAATCTAATCAAATGGATGGCAGATCAGAAGAAGGTAAAAAGTCTTATCATAGACAAATGGCTTTAATTTTAAAAAGTAATTTGTAACGTTCGTGTAAAGTAAGAGGTGGGTAAATTGACATGTAAGGATACAGCCAGGTTACAGTAGCATTTCCATACGTTTCCTTCCCTTGTACTGGAAGTACCTAAGCAGCTTAAAATTCTGTATCTAGAAATTCTGAATTTGTTTATGGTTGTTCCGGAGATTTTGAGTTATCTTAAGCTGAAAACTCTATTAGTTAGGCTGACCTGGAGGCCTTTGCATGAAAGTGTGTTATTTTAACATGTTTAAGAAAGCAGATGCAACTTTAGAATTAACTTTCCTGTTTTCAATATTAATGTAAAAACTTATTTAAATAGCTTTATTCCATAACACAACATAGTAAATTAATTTAGATATATAAAATTTGGAGATGATTGCTTTTGTTCTGCCTGTGAATGCAAAAATTTATATAAAATGTGGAAAAATAAAAGTATTTCAAATTAAGGTGCAATATAAACTATTTTGGTTGGTTAGTCTTTGACTGAGGTCCACTAGAGCATTTCTGGTTAAAATTTTCATTATTTTAAATCTGTGCTTATATGAATGGTTTAAAAAAGGTCTGAAAGGTGCTTCAGTGCCTCAATGACACTGCTTGCTATACTTATGCTTTTGAATATAATATATATATATATATCTGTGTGTGTTCTAGAAATTGATGAAAATGGAGATGAACAAAAAGGAAACCAAGAAAAGAAGGAACTGGGTGATGAGAAAACTACTCCAAATTCTAGCCTTGTTCCTTTATCTTCTGCTATTATTGATCATGAAATTGAAGTATTACTTTCTGAATGGAGTAAAAATGCTGACATGCTATTCAGTATACATCCTGTGGATGGTTCACTGCTGGTATGGCATGTGGACTGGCTAGATGAATACCAGCCTGGCATGTTTCGCCAGGTGCAGGTACTTTATTTTTTCTGGATTATGCATTGATACATAGCGAGAAGTATTATGGGAAAATAACTTTAATACTTATTCTTTCTCCATTTCTTAAAATTCCAGGTGTCATTTGTCTCAAGAATTCCTGTTGCATTTCCAACGGGTGATGCAAACTCTCTTTGCAGAAGTATAGTGATGTATGCTTGTACCAAAAACGTTGACTTGGCTATTCAACAAGGCAAACAAAAGCCTCCTGGCCTTACACGTTCTTCATCTATGCTTATCTCTTCTGGACATAGTAAATCAACCAACAGTTTAAAACTGAGTATCTTCACGCCCAATGTTATGATGATTTCCAAACATGCAGATGGGTCACTGAACCAGTGGCTAGTGAGTTTTGCTGAGGAATCTGCTTTTTCAACTGTACTCAGTATTTCACATAAATCCCGATATTGTGGCCACCGTTTTCATCTTAATGACTTGGCTTGCCACTCAGTGTTACCACTGCTGCTTACAACCTCGCATCACAATGCTCTAATTTCACCAGATGTTGAGAATGCAAAACAGGCAAATGATTCTTTAAAGTCTCAGGAGTCACCAGTAAGACTTCAGAGTAGAGGCAATGCAGATGTAACATCCCAGGATCCCAATGCGGTGTACAGTGAACTTATTCTTTGGAGAGTTGACCCTGTTGGGCCTCTGTCCTTTTCTGGTGGAGTTTCTGAACTTGCTCGGATCAATTCTCTTCACGTTTCGGCTTTTTCTAATGTTGCATGGTTGCCCACACTTATACCCAGCTATTGCCTTGGTGAGTTTGATTTCCTGATTTGTGAAGTGTTCTTAGAATAAAAGTAACATAACCTAGTAATGTTATTAAATAGATAATGTAGTATACTTGAATGCATTGGAAGAAATGTTAAGCATGGGTCCTTTATTTCTCAAATTTCCAGGCTGCTGATATTTGGAAATTGTTTGTTCCTGTGTGAAGAATTGCTGTGTTCTTCTGCTGACTTTTATGTACTTGATATTTTAGGAGCTAATGCAGTTCTTAGATGCTAGTGCATACTTTAGAGCATGTTGAACAATTAAAAGCAGAGGTGGATTTTGCTCTGGTTTGCAAATGGGATTCTTATTTCCTTTCATATGTTTTGATTTGCCAGCTGAGTGCAGCATTAGACTTCGTAGTTCTTGCTTGTGAACAGAAATTAACAAGAGATAATTTTTCTTATGCTTTATTGTTTTCCTTCATAACTTCAAAATTGCCTCTTGCCATAAAAAGGGAGAAAGTTGGTATTTGAATATTTGAGCACTTTGTGCATTCTTATTTTTCAGGTGCATACTGTAATTCTCCAAGTGCCTGCTTTGTGGCTAGTGATGGACAGCATTTGAGATTATATCAAGCTGTAATAGATGCTAAGAAACTTCTGTGTGAGCTCTCCAATCCAGAAATTTCTGTAAGTGAAAAGCTGTCTCAAGTTTTTGGAGGTTAGAACTTAATTCAGGAGCACTAGTTTCAGATTTGTTGGTAGCTGACTTAAGCTGGGGCTGAGGATTTCACATTGTAGTCATACTGTATTCCATTTAATTTCACACTCTGCATATTGAGGCAGGCCAATGTTTGGTTGGGAAATACTTCTGAAAAACTTGCACTACAAGGAGTAATAACAGAGCAACAAACTGTGTGTGCATTGTCTATCCTGAGGAAAAGTTCAGATGACAATGCAGCTTGGGAAAAGGACAGTAAACTGCTGAATGTGAGGCTTTCCAGATGAGAGATGCAAGTTCTTGTCACCTTTCAGCCATCAAAACCAATGTGGCTCTTGATAAAACTGGGAATGTTACCTGTGTTCTTGGAAGATTACAACCAGTGTATATTTAATGCTTTAGTTAACATTTGCTTAGTGTTGTTGCACCTACTTAGCAGGCTGTGCCACAGAACTTCACAAAACTGAATTAACAAGACCCCCTGATTCTCTTTAAACAGAAATATGTTGGTGAAGTTTTTAACATCATAAGTCAGCAATCTACAGCTCGCCCAGGATGTATCATTGAACTGGATGCCATCACAGAGCTTGTAAGACATTGCTGTATTCATTTTATACCATAATTTGTTTAAAAAGTGGTAATAATAAGGCTATACTTGTAGCTCTCCATCAGTTAGAGATAAGCTTTTTAAAGACTGATTCTGACATGCATTTGCTTTTGGTTTTATAGTACCTGTAAATGAAAAAAATTCAAGTCATGAAGGTGCATTTTCTTGAAATCTTTCATTGATGTGTATAACTTCAAAAGCAAGTTAAAAGCTCCCATGTTAGAGAGCAGTTTTGAACAGTACAATCCATGATGTTCACTTCTTGTGTGTGTTTTTACTTTATTAGCATGGCAGGAAAACACAGCTATTCCATGTTTTTCAAGAAGACTTCATTTTAAATAACCAGGAGAATGAAATACCTGAGAAGAACAAGTTGTCAGACTCTGGTAAAGAATTCTTTTTCTTTCAACATTGAAGACAAAGTATTATATTTTTCATTCCACAGAGGAGAAATAACTTGTTATATACATTTTTAGCATTTTAAGGTCAAATACATTATTATTCTGTTTGAGATCTTTATGTACCAAAGAAGAAAATCTAGTCTAATGAAATTCTTGGGTATTTCACTTACTTTAAGAGTAGTGTGCAACCAAATTTAGACAAAGTAGCTTAAATTGAGATACCCATCATGTACTGTATTAAGTATTCCATTGCTGATACCTTTCTTAAATGAGGGAG
This sequence comes from Egretta garzetta, assembly GCF_000687185.1. NCBI lineage: Eukaryota > Metazoa > Chordata > Aves > Pelecaniformes > Ardeidae > Egretta > Egretta garzetta. The sequence continues at coordinate 1,001,681 of NW_009258966.1, read as the reverse complement.
AAAGGGTTTTAAATGTAGAGCCAGTAGCTGTATGGTGTGACGTAGACAAAGCTGAGTGGACCCTTTGAAAAACAATGGATTAGAAGCATATCACTTGCATATATTCTAATTAGACAGTATTTTCTAGTACTTTAAAGCTCTTTAGTTTTAAAAAAACCCCACTATTTCCTCTTTAATAAAGCATGTATATATTTAGGTCATGTTGTTTTAGAAAAAAAAAAAAAAGAACAAATACACTTGCGTTTTTCTATAGTACCATAAGCAACCCGATGTCAAACCCACAGGTCAAATACAGCTTATTATTGATCATGTTTTATGGAGATGCACGCCTAAAGGAGGATCAGAGGAATCATGGAGGAAAGATTGTCTCTAAACTAACTGTTTGTTCTTGGTCATAATGAGTTTACTTCAATGATAAGGAAGAATGGCTGGGTGCACACCCCAGAAATGAGCTGCTACTTATATTACAACTCATGTTGTCTTTCTTGGGGGTGAAACTATAGCAAATAATTTCTTAGGAAGAAGCATTGTACCTCCTGATACTGGAACGGGCTATCTAAGGAAGTGCTTGAGTCACCGTTCCTGGAGGTATTTAAAAGATGGGTAGATGAGGTGGTTAGAGACATAGTGGTGGACAGGTATCGTTGGACTCTATGAACTTAAAGGTCTTTTCCAACCAAATGATTCTATGGTTCTTGTGCATTCCAGACTATACAGTTGGTCTGGCTGGGTTATGATGGGTGAGCCTCTATGTTAGACCAGGCTATAACTTTCCCAACTGTTGACATGGCATTTCTTCTCTGGATACAACTTGTGTACTTTTTACATGTTGAAGGCCAAACCTCCATCTAGCTCACTGTCTTAACTGTTGTGGTTGCCAGTAACATATCACTAAGAAACTGTAAGAGACAAGCATGTAAAAGACAAATGTGTAGAACTGACAGTACATTCTGGGATTTAACTTTAAACACAGTAAATTAAGGCAAATATTTGGTCCTCTCCAGAAGAAAATATTGACAGTTTTTCATGTGCGTGCCTTTAATTGTAGTGGTTATTGCTTGTGATAAAACTGAGAAAAACAAATATAAGAGTTGGATGTAGTCAGATCATTGCATTTCAGTATTAGTTTACAATAGCTTGATATATTTATTTGCTAGTCAGCAAAATTTAGTTCTGCTTTCAGCTGAATAACCCCTAAGATTTTTCCTGTTCTGAATTTTTTTTCAGCAGGAAAAGAACAGAATGGATTCTCTGAAAAATTCTACTTAATAGTAATAGAGTATACGCAAAACCGTTCATTACTACACATGTGGCATTTACATTTGAAGTCAATTCCTGTCTCAATAGGTAAGCCCTCTTTCTTGTAGATTTTTGCTTTAAAAAAAAAAAGGTCACTATCATGAGTACATCTGCTTTTCAGCGTATTCTAAATTGTATTTTGTCTTTTGGAAAAGAATTTGCAATTCTTCTATTACAAGCTTTCATCACAACCCATTCTTGTGAAGTTTTTGTTCTGCAGTTTTTGAGTTTACACTAGTTCTAAATTGGACCGTAGTCTCAAGCACCTAAACATCAGAGAAACAATTACAATTATGAACAATTTTGAAGTTCTGAAATCTGTTGGTTCTTTCAGGCTATCAAACTACCACAAAAACTTCTAAAGTAAGCTAAGGTATACTTCAGTAGTTTTCTGGTAACATTTAAAGATTTTAAGAAAACATAAATCTGGTATTCACTACATACCAGAGGAATCTGTTATAATGCACGTTTCTGTCATTTAAACCAAATTGTTATTTGTCTTACTGTTCAAACGCAGAATTTCTTCAGGATCTACAGGTGTTTTGTGCTTCATGAAGCATTAATTTCTGTGGATAACGACATGCATACCTTTTCCATCTGCAGTTTTAGTGTTTCTGGTTACAGTTTGATTGTTTTAAGTCTGAAGAGTTTAAAGCTATAACTTCTGCAGTTCTAGAATTTCGGAAGTATTTAATCTGAGGTGTGCTAGCATTTCTCTTTAAATGTGAATGTGGGAATACATTTCATTAAAATGAAATTAAAATTTTAAGTTGTTTTATCTATCTTTTTGGAACTTTTAAGGTAAGGAAAATTACTTGTTAGGTTAAAAGAAATCATTGAATCTTACATTAACAATGCATACTTTTTTAGATGAAAAGATAGATGTGAATGCACCTGAAGCAGCAACACAAACGGAAGAATTGTATTCTTCACCAGATCCAGAGAAGATCCAATCGCCTTTCACTCAAAAGTATCAGGCCTGTAGAGCAAACCTTCAGAGCACCAGCTGGCTTACTCTGTCTTCCAAAATGGTGTATAGTCAAGAGTTGAATTTGCCAGAAGGAGTAGAGATAATAAGTGTAAAGCCATCAGCAGGTTTGTAATTTTTCTTTAAAGACTAAAATAAGGAATTCTCGCCTTTCTGACTTTGGTCTTAAAATAGAAATAAAGTAATTGTAAATTTGGTATTTGTTGTTAAAATCAAAATGCCGGTAGGTGGATCCAAAAGGTTTGCTAAAACTTGCTCCCCTGATGTTATATCTCGATCCTGGAACTAATACTAAAATAAAGCTTTTCTTTAAGGTATAGTATTTATTGAACTCCAGATTCTTGCAATAAAGGGAATTCTAGAAATACAAATTTGGTTTTGCGGTCATTCATGACATTTTTTGTAGGATCTATACTTAAATTTTAAGGCTTCCATCAGTAGTCTTTCAAAAAATACAAAGATTTTTTAGATTTCTGAATGGGAAATGTTTGTTTGCAAGCAACCCTTTTTGTGAGGAAGTGCTGGTATTTTTTTGTTTCAGAATAATAAAATAACTGAATAAAAACATCTTTAAATTTTCACTTGCTTTTTAATGTTTCCCCCAGTAAAAGTGTATTTTATTTAATTTTAGGACATCTGAGTTCTTCTTCCATATACCCTGTCTGTCGTGCACCTTATCTGCTGGCAACTTCATGCTCTGATGGAAAAGTTCGATTCTGGAGATGCAGAGTTACCTCTGAATCATCAGCTTCTTCCATGCCAGAATACAGTGCACACAGTGATGTTACGTATGTATGGGAAGAATGGCCATTACTGATTGAAGATGGACTTCTTAGTAGTAGTGCTATTAATGTTCCAGGAAGGCCAACTGAAGTTAGCTGTGCACACACGAACAGATTAGCAGTAGCATACAAGCAGGTAACATCTAAAAATGGTCATCTTTCTCAAGATTTTATAATGCATGTTAGTATTTTTGAATGTGAATCTACAGGGGGTTCTTCTTGGATTCTAGAACAGACTCTTCATTTAGATGAGGTAGGCACCATGTTAGACTCTAATGTTAGTATTGATAGTAATTTAGTGGCATATAACCAACAAGACATTTCTCTATCTCATGGTGGGAATATTATGCCCAGCACTAAGCACTTGGTACACTTAGATTGGATGTCTAGGGAAGATGGTTCACATATTCTAACAGTGGGAATTGGATCAAAACTTTATATGTTTGGTCAGGTCTCTGGGAAAATGCAGGAACAAAATGGTAAGGAGATTGTAGCAATCTCTCATAGTGGCAATACGAAGGCTACCAGCCTTTCTAGGTTTGTTCTGCTGCGTTGTGTTGACTTGATTTCATCTGTAGAAGGGTCACCTCCTTTTCCAGTCTCCTTGTCTTGGGTGCGTGATGGCATTCTTGTAGTTGGAATGGATTGTGAAATGCACGTTTATTCCCAGTGGCAATCTCCTGCCAAGCAGGAGCTAGTTGGTACAGATTCCTGCAGTGGAAGCATGCCATGTATAACTAGCTTAATGAAACAAAGCCAGTCAGCCGCCTCAGGTCTGCATCCACCAAAGCGAACTTTGACCAGATCTATGACCAGCCTTGCACAGAAACTTAGTGGGAAAAGATCTGCCTGTGATCTGTCTACAGAAATGGAAGATTCTGGTCTTTTTGAAGCAGCTCATACATTATCTCCCACTTTACCCCAATACCATCCATATCAACTGTTGGAACTCATGGATCTTGGTAAAGTGCGTAGAGCAAAAGCCATTCTGTCCCATCTGGTGAAGTGCATTGCTGGAGAAGTTGTTGCTATAAATGAATCCGAACCTAATCATGATAAGAGGCTCAGATCTCTGACCATCAGTGCTAGTGGAAGTACTGCAAGAGATCCCAAAACATTCAGCAAAACTGAGACTACAGACTATATTGAAATAGACTCTGTTCCACCACTGCCTTTGTATGCTCTGCTTGCTGCGGATGATGATTCATCTCATTCCTGTTCAGAGAAGTCTAATAATCAAAACAGTCAAAATAAAAAAGATATGCCCAATGACAGTTACGAAGATCTCTTTCAAAATACAGTTGTAAGTACAGATGAACTCGTTACATTTGATGCAGATGAAGACAGTTCAAAATCAAAAGTCATTGATCTTTCTCAGTATAGCCCAACTTACTTTGGACCAGAGCACGCTCAAGTTCTTTCTCGTCACTTGCTTCATTCAAGCTTGCCAGGTCTGACTAGGATGGAGCAAATGTCATTGATGGCCTTGGCAGATACAATTGCTACTACCAGTACTGACATTGGAGAAAGCAGAGACAGAAATCAGGGTAAGCTGTCTCTTCTGAGTTAAATGTACTACTGCGCTTCACAACCTTTTTGAGGAGTTTTTTTTGGAATATTTTTCTGGCTTATGAAAGCACGTCATAGTCTTATTTCATAGCATAGCCTGCGTTATTCACTGTGCCATCACAGTATTTACTGTTAAACTAAAGTTTCAAGACTTAGGCTTTCATAAAATTGAATTTTATACTGCTAACTGTTAATGCCAGTGTTGGTCCATCAGTCCACATACCATAATTGTTTCTAGTTCACTTTTGAAGTGACAGCTTTCTTAATGTCCAGTGTTTGTTACACTATGTAGAGAAAATGAGAAATAAGTTCATGGATCTTTTATATGATAACACATTTTCTGTTTCTTGCATTAAGAACGAATAATTTCAAAACTTTTTATATTTGAATTTTTCTTATTTCCCTTTCTTTGAAGGAAAGAATTGTGAATTAAGCTATTACATTTATCAATTTAAAGCATTAGTAATCACAGAATTGTAAAGTATTTCTTCCGTTAACATATACCCACTAGCTACTTTCCTTAGTTTCTCTAAAGGGCTTATAAAAATATTTAATTCTAGGTGGAGAAACTCTTGATGAGTGTGGTTTAAAGTTTTTATTGGCGGTTCGGCTTCACACATTTCTAACAACTTCACTTCCTCCTGTACATCGAGCTCAGCTGCTTCACCAAGGTAATGGATGTGTTTTCTTAGAAGAGGTGAATGTTAGTGACGTAGCTGTACATATGATTGCTGTTCTGTTGACATGTCTCTGCAGAACCAATGAGTTATTTTGTTGCTTTTTTTTTTTTAAAAAAAAAAAGTTGTTCTATATGAATGTATGCCAGAGCAGAAAAAATCTGGTTTATTTTACGAGGAGGTCTTAAAAAGTGATTTTGTTCTAACAATCTTTTTATTTTATTTTTTTTCTATTTCCTCCAAAGAACTGGCTTTTTTATAATTCTAGTACCATGTTGTTCCAATAACCTTCTGCAGGAATAATGCAGTAGAAAAGTAAGAGTATGTATTCACTTAGTTTTTTAAAATATAGTTGAAAAAAACCTCTTACCATGTACTCAGACTTTAAATGTTTTTTCCTACATTTATTGTAATATCCAGTGAAGTATTTCAAATAGTTTTCTTTGGTATAGTTTTAAGTAGTTCCAACCTGATACTGCGGATGACTGAATGAGATGGATTTGCTTAGGCCTGATCAAATCTAAAGGACTGGCTGTGATTGCGTCTTTACCCTTTCATTAGTCATCATGACAGTTGATGGCGTTTCCAATATCATGGCTTGTCACCCCTCACCTGCATCAGGGACTGGAACTTGCCAGGACTGCCACAACAGAGTACAGCTGAGTTACCTCTCATAATAGAATGCTTTTAGTTGAGATACTTCCACTGAGCTCAGAAGTTGGTCAGACGAAGAAGTACCTCCAAGGCATCTGCAGAGATGCAGTTGAGTGTGCATCTGTGCAAAGAAGCATCTCCGGGCCCTCACTGAAGCTGCAATTATTCATAGCCAGCTATGCTGCTGCTTAGTAATTACTGTCTTCCTCATGTGACTTTATTTTTCTTTCCGTTTTCTTTTGTGTCTTTATGCTTAAACATATTTTCTACTGTGTTTATCTGAAATTTCACATTTTCTAATCCAAGTGAAAACAGTGAACCTACCCTTCAAAACTTTGAAAAGTTTAATCAGTATGTTTCGCTTTGTATCCTGGCTAATCTTAATGCCACCCACTGTAAGTATATTTTGAGATTCAGTCAGTAACTCTGTTCTTTGCAGACTTACACAGAGTTTGCAGCTGCATGAGCTTTCTTTAATACTTTGTATGCAGTGCTTACAAATGTTCTTAAATTTCTGTTGCCTCATCAGAAATACAGAATAAAACATTTGACCTTCTTCCCTTCTCCCTTTCCCACCCCCTTGGCTTCAGATTCTGGATTATTTTATTAGTGAATCTCTCTCTCTCTCTTTTTGTTTTTTGGTATGGCTTATTATGTAGGCTTATCTACTAGTCATTTTGCCTGGGCATTTCATTCAGTAGCAGAAGAAGAACTACTGAGCATGCTCCCTGCAGTGCAGAAAGGAGATCCAACATGGTCAGAACTCAGAGCTATGGGTATAGGATGGTGGGTTCGAAATATCCATAGCCTGCGGAAATGCATAGAAAAGGTAAAAATAGTGTTCTGAAAGAAAATTACCAAACTTTATTTCAAACAGCTGTCCTCTGGTGTTTACCCTCTATTTATGTGGGTTTTAGATGTGATCAGTGTTTCTGAACATTTTGTGCTGTATTTTTTGTACATATAGTTTATTGTATGAATATGAACTTCTGTGTTTATTTTTTTAGTACTTTCTGTTTCAAATTCTAGTGTGAAGTACATTTTAGTCCTAGATATTCCGTTTTGGAGGTGGCAGTGTACAGTGTTGGATGCTCAAGATACAGATTGAGCGTATAGTTGTTTTTATAGCAAAATTAGGAAACAAGTTACAGAAAAAGGTTCTCCTTAGAAACCTATCGTAAGTGGGGTCAGCTGAGACATTGTACATCTGTCTTGCAAGCTGATACATTTCCATGATAACAATCTTTTACTGTTTTGTTTTGGCTTAGGATTTGGGTTTTTTGGGGGGTTTGGTTTTGGTTTTGGTTTTTTTTAATATGTATTTTAATCATCACAGATGCGGCAGTAAGCCTAACCTCATTGTCACTTGTTTTAAGCTCTTGGAAAAGCCAAGTATGTTGAGCTAGAAAATGACATGCACAAGATACTTTGACTACAAAGTGGTAAAATGCATGTCTCTACTTCTACTTTTCAATCTTCAGCAATTTATCTTCACTTTATGAACCTTACTTGCCTTGCATTTAAAAAATTTCCAAGTGTTCTGGGCCTGCATTTAAGGTTAACTTACATGGGTTTTGGACTACTCTTGCTGCCACTTACCCCTTTTTCCTTTCCAACCTCCAAAAGTAATCTCCTGTAAACAGCTTTTCTCCTGTTGTGACTGGCCCCAGCCTGTTCTTCAAGACTCCACCTGGTATTTGATTTCCAGAGCAACTAATAATTTCATTACGATTTCAGGAACTGATTTCAGTTGTAGGCATTCCCATTTCGTCTGCCCAAAAGCTTCTAGAACAGGAAAAGCATTAGCTAAATGATACCAAACAAAAACAAGGGGTTGAAACTGTGGTATCTTCACACTTTCTTATGTCAGACTTGTAGTAAGAGGAGGAATCCTGTATTAAAGAGAACTTGCAAGTGCTATGGGGCATGGCGTACCAGAAGCAACAGGAATCCCATATAAGATTCATTTAAATTTTGGTTGGTTTTTTGCTGTTGAATTGTCTTTACAGGTGGCTAAAGCAGCGTTTCAGCGAAACAATGATCCACTTGACGCGGCCATTTTTTACCTCGCAATGAAAAAGAAGGCTGTGATCTGGGGATTATACAGGTAGGAGACATGCAAGCTCTTACATGGAGTTTCATACTGTCTAGAATAATTTTGGGAAAAAAGTTGAATGTGATGGTAATCCAAAAGTAGTACAAATATTACCACTGAAAGCTGAGATTCGATTTCTAAATTAGTCACTGCATTAATGAGTAGTTTTTAAGCGTCTTGTATTTACTGAGGTAACTTAGTTGCTGTTCCTGAAGGTAGATGCTTCAAGTTTTAGTCTCAAATATATTGTTATTTCAGTCACTGCTGATTTTCTTTTGAGGACTACCTGTGTAGTAGTGTGTGGGATGGCATGGCTATCTTTTAGAAAAGTATTTGCTATCATAAATTTTACCTTAAGTTCAGAGGACTCAGTTAAGCCTGTCTTTCAAACTGGTGTTTCATAACATAACATTTAATGTTGTAAACCTTTTAAAAAAGTAGTTTGCATTGTCACTTACTCTTAAGAGTTCACCTGTGAAAAATGAACTTTTCTCTATTTGTATCAGGTTAACTGAAAATACCATTAGTTTTTGTATTTACTGAAGTTTTTGTTATTTTTAAATATGAAGCCTCCTGTGTTCCTGGTGTAGTGAGAGCCTCTGCATTTCCTAATGAAAAGATCTGTGTAGAATTCTACTGGCATCTGAGGGAAATGAAGAGCTATGATGCATCTAGTAAAATAGATAATATCTTTATCTGTTATGTTCAATATACAGGTCCCAAAAAGATACTAAAATGACACAGTTTTTTGGAAACAACTTTACTGAGGACAGATGGCGTAAAGCAGCATTAAAGAATGCTTTTTCTTTGCTTGGCAAACAGCGTTTTGAACATTCTGCAGCATTTTTCTTGTTGGCAGGACACTTAAAAGATGCAGTGGAGGTAATAAAATACTGAACTTTTTTTTTATGTTCAAGACCGTTCTATTGTCCCAAACTTGCAAAAGGCAAGTCACATTCAATATTTTTGTATTAGTATGACGCCTGAAGATTCTGGTTTGTTTGTGCTCTTTGCCTCCTAGCACTACCCCCCACCCCCCAATTAGTGACAAATACAAATCCTTGTACGTTATATTGTGATTCTGTTTCAGCTCTCATATTGATGATACTAGAAAGTCCCATGGTTAATTTCTCCATAGTAATATTAAGAGGCCTACCTACCATTAACATGCTTTTCAGATTGTCTGCCCAGTCATATATGAAGACAATACAGTTTTTCATTAGGAAGTTCCAGACCTGAAAATGAAGACTTTTTGGCAGTAGTGTGGGTTGGCTCCTAGAATCCCTTCACAGAAGAAAAAAAAAAAAAAAAAAAAAAATTATTTCCTGGGTCTGTTTGAATTGAAAAGTTGGGAGGAAATTAATCTCTTTGATAATGAAGGATTTGTTCTGTGAAGCTTTGTAACCAAAACATCCAGCTTCAAGAGGTGGCATGGGCATATTGACAATGATTTATTGAAGCCAGTTGATTTCAAAGATCTATTGTCATGTCAGACTTGAACTGAAGAAAGTGCAAATCAGATCTTGCATATGATGGTTGGCCACAGCTATTCTGCATAGTCCCTGCTAGTTTTTTATGGAATTGATAGACCTACTTACTTCAGTCTGAACAGATCCATTCCTGTCTTGTGATCATTTTAACCAGAGGAGAAATTACAATGTTTGGTCTTGTGAATATATTTATTTTCAATTAGGTCTGCCTTGAAAAACTGAATGATATTCAGTTGGCTCTTGTAATATCAAGACTTTATGAGTCTGAGTTTGAAGTATCTGGCACTTACAAATCTGTACTGCAGAAGAGAATTTTGGGGAGTGTGTTTCCTGGAAAAGAGAGCTCAGAAAGCATGCACTGTGACCCTTTTCTGCGAAGTATGGCTTACTGGATTTTGGAAGATTATAGCAAGGCTCTTGATACTTTGATTAAACATTCTGTTGAAGATGAAGGAGGTAAGAATTAAGTATTTTGCCTGTTAGGTTGCTTTCAACTATTTGTTCATTTAAGTAGTAGTTTCTTAAAGCGTATTCTGAACAAGATCAGGTACGGCACAGTTGCTCACTGTTGCTAGTAAGTAGCATGCTGTACCAATGTGTGTAGTTTTATAGTAAGTGTGTTGACTGCGGTGTTACCCTGTATCCCATGAATGAATACATTTTAATTTTTCCTTTTAAGTAGGTGAATTGGGATAATGAAAATGACCCTGAAGTGATGTAGATGGTTTTCCAGCAGCAACTTAAGCATGAAGAGACAAATTAACTTCGTTAGTTAATTTGACTCCATCACAACCTAGGAAAAGAATTCTGATTGCACAGTTACATAGCAGAGTCTGGTGACATGGTGTTTTGTAGCTTTCAGTCCTTGGGAAGAATGGTTGACAACAATGATAAACTGCCACAGAAAAGATTTTTATATTTACTATGATACAAGGAGGCCTTCATGGTACCTGAAGTAGCATGTAACTCTCCTGAAGTGATTCTTTTCCCTGTTCACTTGCTAGCTTTATAGGCCTTCTAAGAATCAGCTGTATTATTTCCTAAAGTTAATGTTCTCAAGCAATTTAAATGTTTCAAGTCCCTAGTAATTAGCATGCTAGCTGGTTTCAGTCCTGGCTACTGAAAGAGTCTCCGTGGGGATAAATGAAAACTCGAATCCCCAGAACTGTATAATCCATTTTAAAAACTGACTTCTGTAGAAGGTAAACGCTTCAGCATAATTTTGAGAAAATGAGGGATATAATATTCAGTTGTTTCCATCTTGGTCACATCCTCCTATGTAAAATATTTTTTAAATGTTACTAGTTCTTCTTTAATCGGTTCAGTGGCTTGTTTGTGGTGTTTTGCTTTTTCTTCTTTCCTAAAAGATGCTCTTTCATGTACATTTTTTTATTACCTGTAGTTAGTTGTGGCATAACTCCTGATACAGGAAACAGTAACAGCATCTCAGCTAACATGGACTCTTTTAAAGCTGTGTGAATCATCCTATGCTGATGCTTGTATCTTCTCAGTATTTTTCATGTTGTGGTTTTGGACATGAGAATAAAATGTGTAGGTGCTGCACTACCGTATAATTAATTTATTTGTGTGTAATACTGATATCAGCATGTGTAAATGTTATGGATTTCCCAGTTTTATTAGAAGTTGCACTTATGTTAAGGGGTAGACAGAATACTACTCTGAAATTTTAAAAAAGATAGTATTTTAAGTAAAAATCTTCAGTTAGATGTAACATCATATTGTCATTTTAGTGGTGGAGACTGCAGAGGTCTAAACTGACAGGAATGTGGTCTTGTTTGACTGCAAGAGAACTGGCCTGACTGCTAAGAAAAGAAATGGCAGCTGTTTTAAATTAAAGGTCTTACCTGCTCTCCCACTCAAGCTTCTCTTTTTGTGGTGATTAGGTTTGACAGTGTCCTCCCTCCCAAGTTACTCAAGTGATAAAGGTGCAAAGGAAGGTGAAAAGGGGGGTGCAATGAAGTAAATAACAGAATGAATATTAAGACCTAATAGTCTTCTGATAAACTCAGAACTTTGCAGGTAGATTATTTTGTACAGAATGGTAGATTTTCCTCATGATGCAATATCTTTTCAGATGAAGGCGAAGGCTCATCAAGTTGTAACCCTGCAGTGTTTAACTTCTATAACTACTTAAGAACACATCCTCTCTTGTTGAGACGTCATTTTGGCTCTTCTGATACATCTTCCACACACATTTGTCTAACAGTAGAAAATGGATTAGCTGACAAAATCAACCTAGGCGAAAGACGTCTGTTTTTCACCACTGCATATGCTCATCTAAAAGCTGGTTGTCCCATGTTAGCCTTAGAAGTGTTATCAAAGATGCCCAAAGTTGTCAAGAGGTCAAAGTCATTCTGTAGATCTCCTAGTTTAATGGATACTAGTAAAGGTTTCTCACCGTCTTCTCCAGTTAAAGAGTTGGAAACAAAAGACCAGTCTTCCAGTGTTGATTGGTCACAGCCAGTATTGAATGGTCTAGGTTCATCTTCAGATTGTTCATCAGGAAAACATTCAACTCTTTCCTTTGACTGGAGCCAGCCAAGTGTGGTATTCCAAGATGAACACTTAAAACTACAGTCAGACAATGATGAAAGTGATGAGAGTGAAGATTCTTCCCTTGTAATGAAGGAGCTGAAACCTCTGAAGAAAACTGAAAAATCATATGAAACAAGTTCTAGCTACACAGAATCTTTTAGCGTAGTTGATGACAAAGATATTCTAAGTCCATCAGAAGATATAATTTCAGCACAGCTGAAGTTCAGAGCATGCCTGAAAATTCTTACTGTAGAGCTTCGTACACTGTCCACTGGTTATGAGGTAGATGGTGGGAAGTTGAGGTATCAGCTTTATCAGTGGCTTGAAAGAGAAGTGGTAGCTCTCCAAAAGACCTGTGATTATAGTGTTGAAGTAGTAGAGTCAGGAGTTAGTGTGATGCCAGAGGAAGCTACACTTCGTGAAAATGTTGAAGACTTAGCTGACCAGAAAAAAAATATGCTACAAAAGGAAGACTTTCAGAAAAGACGTCAATGGCTTCTGAAATACCAGTCTCTCCTAAGAATGTTCCTTAGTTACTGTATACTTCATGGCTCTCATGGTGGAGGTTTGGCATCTGTCAGAATGGAATTAATTCTGCTATTGCAGGAATCTCAGCAGGTATGTGGGGGAGCTTAGTTTGTGTTTTGTCTGTTTCAGGTTTGCTGTAGAATTTTTGGAATGTGTTTTGTATTGTTTTTGAAGTTTTCCTATTACAGCATGCACCTGTTTCGTATAATAAATGTAATACTTTTTTAACATGTTATGTTTTCTGTAGGTTATGGGGGGGGTTGTTGTTTAGAATCCCTTTCCCCTCTTTCAAAAGTTCTTCTATTCCCTTGAGTAAGCTGTACTACCACTCTCTTGCTTGTTTTTAGGAGCAGTCAGTACAGATACCTTCCAGCCCTCTGCCAGAGCAAAGTTCCATACCTCTCCTATTTGCTTGCACAGCTAGTGCCAAAACAGTTGTGGCTAATCCATTGCTACATCTTGGTAACTTAACTCATGATATATTACATGCCATAATAAACCTTGATTCGCCACCTCATCCAGATACTCAGAACAACAAGGTGTGTATTTTTTTTGTACTTGTTTGGGTTTGTAGTTGTTCTCATTGTCCAGTTTGCTGAAGTCATGAATCTTTTTCCAACAGCATGAAAACTTTCTGATGTGCCTTCCTGTGACAAGTAATAAAACTGTGGAACATAAGTATTTTCTGTAGTACTTGGGCTAAAATAATGTACACTGATTATTACTTATTGTTGAGGTGCTGGGCATCTGGTTTAACAAGCTGAAGTAGACTGGCCCCTCTCAGGACTAGGTATTTGTCCAAGATGACATCTGTTACGGAAAACACGTTGTATGACACTATCAGTATCACATTTGTCTTTATGACAATGATTGCTACTTCTGTTATATTAGTGGTAAACTCTGCATTTCAGTCCTAGACCTAAGTAAAATTAAGTTTGGAAGTATAAAAACTGATTGTCAGCAAAGTGTAGTAAACTCAAGACTTTTTTGTGAAACAGTATACGTGTTTATACAGAAAACTGTAGAATTTTTTTAATTTCTGTTTCTGTTAGATTTCTTCTGTATTTAACTTTGGACTGGAATCCAAACTTGAAGTGCTAGGTTAAATCTTTCCTGAAGTTTTGGATGTGTTAGGTCCCAAATCATGTTTACTTTTACTAGAGATTTCTAGAGAACACTCAAGAGATTGCTCAGTCCCTAGTCTGTGCTTCATTTCAGAGCGTACAGACAATAAGTATAATAAACTCATTTTTTTAACTGAACTTTTTGATCAATAGATTCTCTAGCTCTTTACATGTGTTTTGTGATACATTAAGAAAAGTGTGAGCTATGATAAAAATAGTGATCAGTGTGATACTGAGTAAACTGTGTCTGAGAGCTGCATAAGAATTTGTCAAAAACTAAGCTGCATTCTAATTTTCATTCTGAAGCAAAGCCTGTGTATTCTGAGCCAGCATATTGCTACTGTCTGAGGGTGTAATCACTTATGATTGTTGTATAGAGGTTTAGTTTGTTGCTGTTTCTTAATTGAAAACATTGCAGCTAGAGCTGATCTGTGATTATGGGTTGGTGGGGTGAGTGAGTGCTTTCCCATCCCTTTCATTGCAAAGCGAATTGATTGATCTGAAATGAATTCTGAAGGTGGCTTTGTAAGTGATTTTTTTTTTTTTTTTTTTTTTTTGCTGTAAGTGCTTATACCTTCCACATTTAGCTCTTGCTGCACTGTTACAAATCTGTAGGCATGAAATGCTATTATACTAACCATGTTCGTCTTGAGTGTAACATGTTCTATAAAACTTTGTCTTACAGATATATGTAATGCATACCTTAGCAGCATCACTCTCTGCTTGCATCTACCAATGTCTTTGTGATGGCCACAGCTACAGGTAAAGTTCTACGAAAAGTACTTTCTAGAGAATGGTCAACACTGTCTCACTGTAATGATGATATAATAGATACTGCACCAGAAGGCAGTGCTCACACCTGCCTACATCAAGAAAGGGCTATATTTTGAATAGTTTTGAACATAACTTTTTTTTATAAATAAGACATCATACTTTTCTGTTTCACAGCTCATTTCAAGCAAATCAGTTCACTGGAACAGTGTATCAGACAGTGCTATTAACACAGCGCCATTCTCTAAGAACAACAAGCTTAGAAGAAACGGTGACTCCCAATACATCACCTGCTCAGTGGCCAGGTATCTAGATTTGATTTGTTTCTTTCCTCTTAAGGAAAACTGGATCCACACTGTAAGAGCGTGTAGCTATGCTCTCGACTTCTAGTAACAACTGTGTGGTAAAAATAAGTTCTTACAAATAAAATTCTATCTTCATTTTTCAGAAGCTGTAAGCTAATAATTCTGGTTATACACGAAGTCTGGTTGATTTACAGTGCTTTCTCTTGCTAAAAAATGTTAGTAGGCACTCTAGTAAAGGGCAAGTAAATGAAAACTAGGGTGTTGTCCTGTGTTCTACTTGCTCCCCCTACAGGCAACAGGTCAGTCTCATTATTATTCTACTTCCTTACTCTTTAAAAGGACTTGAAAGGCTCTTAGTTTGTGCTCCATCTCAGAATGGTTGTAGCTTGTGTATAACTTTTGAACTGACTTGAAAATATTGACAATAAGAAGTTTATAATTAATTATGTTTTGCTGTAGCTCTAAAAAGCCCATGCAGGACTTCAGGTAATTCTTAAAGTGTGTTCGGATCTGTGCTAATGTGCTGGTCACGTTAGAGGGAGGGTAAGCTATGTGATCTATGTCTATATCAGCTTCAGTTCACAACACTAACTGCAAAGCATAAACAAAAAAAAAAAAAGTAAGCATAACCAAGAAATATGCTTTCATTTATGGGATTTGTTTTTTCAATAAGAAAATTTCACACTAAAAAATCTTCTGGAGAACCTTAAGCACTCTCTGTGTTTGACACTATGCTGTTTTTATTTTCCCACAAAAAATTGTTGCTGAATCTACAGATTTTAGAGAGAAATCAGATCTCCATCTGTTTTCTCCTTATTTCATTAGTTGCAGAGTTAAATTTCTAATGAATGAGACAAAGGGTTGTTAGCAGTTGTGCTTATAGGTGTCATCACCTTGAACTGATTTCTCCATATTTTTTTTTAATAGCCTCACATGCTTGATGTGACAATGGGAAGCTATGAAATAAAGCAGACTTATTTGGCCACTGCTATTTGTATTTTCTGTTATGTGCACAAAGTGACACAGTCAGAGCCACACTGGAAACTCTTTACAATTTTTTGTGGGAGCACAAAAGCACTAGAAGATGTTTAGTACTTGGGTGAAAGAACACTTGTCAGACAATGCACAGTTCAAGTTGATGCTCGTGGGGTTTGGTTGGTTTTACCAGTGTAAAGTGAGAACATAGCATTTCAACTTAGTGTTATGCTGGAGTTATAAATCTAACTGGTAAAACAAGCACCACAGGGAAGTCAATGAGCAGATTAGTATTTTTATCTTAAGAATAAGATTTGGATGCTCTGTATTGAATATAGTGTGAGGCACTGGATTAAAAGTGGAGAATAAAGCCCTAACCCTTTGCTGAAAGAACTGAGGAGCCGTAATAATCCAGAGTATGTTCACACACATATGCTTTTTCTTTTTTATAAACAGGAATAACAGCTCTAGTACGTCTCTTGAATTCTGCTGGTGAGGAAGCCCAGCCAGGTCTCACAGTTTTACTTTGTGAAATTCTAACTGCTGTCTATCTGAGTCTGTTCATCCATGGCCTAGCAACACATTCTAGCAATGAGTTGTATAGAATTATGGCTCATCCACTTAACAACAAAATGTGGTCTGCTATCTTTGGAGGAGGAGCTCATATGCCCAGCAGAGGACAACTGCAATTAAAGACAAAAACTGGTTAGTTCTATTGTTTCACTTACATTTGTCTTCTGGGTTTTTTAAGAAATGCTGAAACCTTAAAAGTAACTGTTTTAAATAGTTCGTGTTCAATAAGAATGGTTTTAGATCTGCAAAGAAAAACAGGGACCTAAAATTATTAGCATAGATACTGCATAGGAGAGTAGGAAGCAGAAGTGAATGTTACTGAAATAAGGTTTCAAAGTAGCACAACTGCTGTAACGTGAGGGGTTAAGTTAATCTTAAAAGAGAAAATTGTTGGTACTATTACAGCCTATTTTTTCATGTTCACTTTAAAGCTTTCCAGTTCTCTCATAACAGGAATATATTCCCATTTTACAAATACGGTATGTTTTCTCTCTTTGGCAGGTAGGCACTTCCCAATGCCTAGCCCACATCAGGTAGTAGTGTTCTCCATGGAATGCGTGGGGTTTTCCAAATCCCTTACCGCCTTCAGTACTCATAGTCCTACCAAATTTTCAGGCAAGATACTAGATTTAGTACTAGGCCTCTACATGCAATTTGCTATGTGTGATTTTTTTTTTTTTTTTGCATATATAGAAAGACAGAAAAACTTCTGTTTGCAAGCCATGACATTAAAATTAAAAGCAAAGTTTTCTAACTAAAACAGCAGTTGAACTGGGCCTTTTTAAAAAAGAAAATTGGCAGTGCTGCTGTATTCTTACTGCACTTCATTTGAAATCAATGTTAATTATAAAATGACTTTGACCATGGTTTGAAAGGATCAGAAGTATTTCATATCTTTGGAGAGCTGCTTGTTTTGCTTTTTGAATATGAGCATTATTATGCATGTGGATTTCTAAGTGTTCATTCTAGACATTACAAAGGAAAGGTGCCTTGCTGGTATTCAATTTTGATAGTCTAAGTACCCTTTAGGAAAGCAAACAACCTTCAAGTTTTAAATTCAGATGATTATAAATTATCCTGAGGTCCAGAATGAATTCTGTAATGCTTTTCTTTTTAGTACAGATTTGTGCTTTGTAATTTAGTTGGACTTCTATAAAACCAAGAGCAACAATCCTACAGATTACTTAATTTTTTAAAAGGAAGATTTTGTAAAGATAAATTTTCTTGAACTACGGTGACTTTGTGCATCATATCTGAATATATGCGTACCCATAAAAGATAATCAAAACTGTATAGTTTTTATTATATTGTTATTATTAATATTATATGTATGTTACATATAAAAATGTCTTACCTTGTATTTAAGTAAAACTGGAAATGTAGTCTGTTTAAATACAGACTTTGTCAGACATTTCAAAAAGTATTTTCAGAGTAGAGATCTTTAATCAAAACTGAGCTCTTATTCTAGATCTGATCAGTTTTCTCTGTGATATTGAATAAATATTTCTCATTATCATTTTGTTAAGGTAAATATATTTGCCATATCAGAATTGTTGGAAGGCGTAACTGGCTTGTGGCAATTCTAAGTTTCCTAGGTGTTGATAACTGTATAGTGAGGTAACTGTATAGTGTTAATGCTGCTGCTACTACTGTTTTGAAATAAGGTAATTTTTTTTTTACATAGAAATGTATTCTGAAATGTATACTAAATGCCTGTCTACTACATGTTTTCCTGAAAAATGAATGCTGGTTGTCTGATTGCAGAATCAGTAAAACTGTTGCTGGAAGAATCAAGAAGCTAAAACTGAAAATTCAAGGGAAGAAGGGGACCTTTTTGAATACTAGGGATAGTAGGGATAATCAAACACTGGAAAAGAGGCCTAGAGTGGTTGTGGAGTCTCTGTCTTTGGAGTTATTCAAAACTTGAACAAACTGGGCAATCACTTAAGACAGACCTGTTCTGAGCAAGGCATTGGATCAGGTCGCTTCCAACCTGTGTAATTTTAGGATTCTGTAGGTCTATTATTTATTTTTAATGCATATTTATGTAGGGCAAAATTGGGGGAAAGAATTTTGGAGAAACATCTTTCTCTGTCACGTGAAATAAAAAAAAAAATAAAAAAATAGAACCCCAGTGAAGCAGAAGAGTCTGATTAAAATCAGCTATATTTTTGTGCCTTTACCATCATCTCCTAGTTTTTCTTCCGACACCCAGAAACAAACACTGAGAAGTGATTGGAGTGCTTGTTCCAATCAACTATAGCACGTTCCTCCATAATATGATTTAGACTCTGTATAGCTTCCCATTTTGTTATGCATAACTAGACTATTTTTTTCTTATGTTTATTTTTAGGTTTTTGTGAAAAGTCTTCACACTCAAATAGAAATCAAAAGCCAAAAAGTCTTAACACTAGAAATTCTAATAGAACACTGTATGTCCTGCATGTTGTCTTCTCCTTGCTCCCGCACCAGTCCTTTAGCAGTTTATCTGAACGCGGATGTTGATCTTGAGTTTCAAATTTGCTTTAAGACATTATAGTACTATGTACAGTGCTGTCCACTGAAGTCATGTGACTTCCCTTTCTGCTCTTTGCTTTAGTTGACTTGAGCATATAATAACTGTGGATATAAAAATTCCTCTTAAATAAATACGACCTTTCTTTTAGATACAAACTAAAAAAACACGAGCCAAAAAATAGTTCCTGGTAGTCTTGTAAAATCCTAACCTCTGTTAGGAATTAGTTTGTATGAAGAACTATTGTTTTAGTGCCTCTTTCACAGTAATGTTCAGAGAAAGCATAGCGGTTTGAATGCTTTTTAGAGCTGCCTGACATTTTACACTTCCCAGACTTGTTTCTCGTTTTTGCTGTTGCAGCAAATGATTTTGAGAAGCCGGGTTAGCATGTGAGAATTATGTCTTAAAATTATGGACATGTTTTGTTTTCAAAGAGGTAATTAGTATCTGAAAAATAACCCTGTTGTTGATTATAGTAGATATTTTCAGAATCATATTTACCATATAGCTTGTCTTCAAAACTGCCTCAGAAAACTGTTTAGTAACTTAAGTCTATGAAGAAATGGTAAGTTTTCTGTAATCCAGAACGTTCTTAAGGAAAAGTTTGAAAGCTTTAACAGTTAGAAATCCATAATTCCATTTCATATATTCAATTATTCCATGCTAGAGGAGTAAATTCAAAAATACTTCGAAAACATGAGTATTTTACAAGTACACTTTAAGTCTATAAAGTTGTCATTTTGGGTTTCAGATGTAGAAAATAAGAAATCTGATAACACTTGACTATTAAAACGAGTTATTTTTCTCTGCTGATTGTCCTAACTTTGCAAGCAATTAAAAACATTTTAACACAAATAATATTTGAGTACTGTCATAGTTGTACTTTGGTAGGGAGAAATGATAAACTGTCAACGCTTACTGTGATGAATTTTGCCTAACATGCCAGAGATTTTGAGAAACAGATGACTTGATAATGAGGATGTGCACATAAAATTTATCCATAGGATGTGCAGTCCTGTTGTTAGTCTTATGCATATATTTCTCTTGTTAGATCCTCTGAATTAATTTGTAGCTTTCGCTTGCTCTCTACAAACCATTATTCTTGACAACCTAAAAAAACATACTCCCATAACAGATTTTATAAATGTCTGACTTAGAGTAACAGAGCATTTAAGCAGTAGTTTAATTTAGTGTTTGGCCAAGTTTTGCTTAGGCAATTGTAAAGAAAAAACAAACCCTTAGAACTCTTGCGTTTATCTGCTTGTTGTACCTACTGTGAGGTAGGTTCCATCCAGAATCTAAAGCAAAACAACAACAAAAGCTGAACTTGCATTAGTAGTGCTTCAGACTAGATCTTTTCTGCTTCAGACTAGATCCAACAGTGCTATATATCTGCCACGCAGTTTCACCAGCAAGTCAGAAACAACAGCAAAAAGTGTTCATTGTTAGACTTTGTCTCCAGGAATGGCTTAATCTCAGAATAGATAAAAGGGATACAGATTCCTCAAGTTTTAAAGCCTTCCAGCTTGTGTAATGACCTACAATAGCCATATGCCAAACTGCTCCTTTTTAATGCAGAATTCCCCACAATATTGTTAGTGATGGAAATTTAGACATCAGTGTGAGAATGATTGCCTTGAATTCCAGCTCAGAATTAGAGACTGCAATGTTGGGCTAGTTTTCTTACAGTACTTTGGAGTACTGAGTACTTCATCACTTGTGTGGCCTTTCTATTTTATATTAAAGTCTTCGTCTTTTCTCTGTTACTGTCTTATTCTTGGTTAAGTCACACATTAAAATAGATCAGAAGTTTGACTTTAAGTGTTTGCACTGTGAATGATGGTGTTATTCTGGCTTAGTAGAAGCAGCCTTAAATAGTCAGAAAAGGATATGTCAGCAAAGTTTGTTATGCCACCAAGTATTTTGTTGTGCTTCTCTGATTTTTTTTTTGAGAGGTTTCCATTCACCATTTATTGAAATGCCCACAATGTATACAATGTCTTCAGAAACATCTGAGAGTGTAGTATGTACTTGCTTTGAGCTTTTCAGTGAATCACTACTCTAAATGGTGAATAAATACAACAAAGAATCTACAGTCTTGTGCACATGTAGTGATCAACCTGCAGCTTATGGAACTTAATTGCAATTGCTACTGTTGAGTGCTAATTCAATAAATTCATCTCCTTGGCCATGTGGGCTATTGCCCTTAAGTAAGCGGAATATCATGTTGAAAAATTCAGGATTTGTAACCTTGCAAAATGTGAATTCTTTTTAGGCTGCTGTTCTAGTTGGCTTTCACAGCTTCCCAAAGTATTATAGAAACCTGTGCAGGGCTTTATACTTCCTAAAATTATTAGAGGTGTGATTCAAAATCAGTATTTCTTTGTCATGTCTTTGTCTTTGCACTCTGTTCTGGGCTTCAGTAGTGTTCATATTTGTTGATGCCTGCAATCAAGGGTGGTGCTTTTGTAAGAGAACTTCATAATTTTGTGTCTCTTAATGAAGACCTGCATTTTTCGTAGGATGTTGATGCTTAATGCCTGCATACAGTCTTCAGTAAAACACAGTAACTCTGACTTGCATTTTAGTTTTGGGGAAATTGAAAGAGATCTGCCTTTTAGCTCTTTCTGGAAAGGTAGAAGGGAGGTGATATGAGCAAAAAGTCTTTTGAATATCATTGCATGTGTTAGATCTTGGTAGATGTAAAAGGATTTTCCCTTGTCTGAAGCATTACAATATTCTTGGAAAGTAACATAAATTTTACATTTGTTTTGTAAGTAAAATGGGACAGAAGATAAATGTTTGAATGCAAAAAGATGAAAAAGTTTTACCTAGAAATAGAGGAGAAATTTCAAAGTATTTCAAAGA
Organism: Egretta garzetta; assembly: GCF_000687185.1. Lineage (NCBI taxonomy): Eukaryota > Metazoa > Chordata > Aves > Pelecaniformes > Ardeidae > Egretta > Egretta garzetta. Next base: position 979,912 of record NW_009258966.1, on the reverse strand, counting down.
ATATAATTGATGATCTGAAATCCTGAATGACAAAGTCATATTTTTAATGAATTTGTTAATTTATTTAAATATTTTTGGAATGCAAAAAAAAAAAAATACGGCATTAGTAGTATGAATTTCAAACCACTTGGATTGTTGTACTTTCATTTGCCTTAAATACTGATTTTTTTTTTTTTTTTTTCCAACGGCTAGCCTGCAGTATTCTTAAAAATACAAAGAATGATCCAACAGAATGGAAAAAAAAGTACTGTTTTAAAATAAAGCATTTTGGGTTTTAATCCTGCTTAGAAAAAAAATCTGCAAGCGTATACTTGCTTATTTCTGTATCATGCAACACTTGCTCCTTATTTTACGCCTAGTGAATTTCTTTTTTTTTTTAAGCAGTTGCTAAAAACTCATACATCAATGCATGTGCATGCTCTTTCTTAGCTGATGAGCTTTAAATAATGAAATGAAAATGCATTGTACTTCAGCTATTATATTTGCTACTTTTAGTACAGGTAAGTGGATTTCAAATAATATCTATAACAGGGGAAAAAAATTATGGTACAGTATGGTAGCACAACACAGATGGTTAAAATATCCCAGTTTCAAGATGAAAGATGACATGCTGTCTTCAACTTTTATTAGATTCTCTATATAAATTAGTTTACAGTTCAGCTGCTTGTCGTGGTAATGGTTGTCTTCATACGTGGCCTAAAATGTTTTTGAAAATTCGTGGAAAGGCACGCTTTTTCTCTGGTCCAAAAATGACCAGAAATTATGAAGAAGTTCCGTCAGCCACCGTGAATATAGGGAAGTTGCCCATTTGGGAGAAAAAAAAAAAAATAAAATCATAGTTATCATAAAAACCTCAAGTTTTGTTGTTTTGGTGTTTTTTGGGGTTTTTTTGGTTTTTTTTGTTTTTTTTTTTTTTTAAATCAAGTCTTCCTCCTTCAGGGTTTACAGTTGGCTCAGTTTGTGTTATGAGCATGTAAGTCTTCTATGTGGAATATAACTGTGCTTAAATGAGCACTGTTTTTCTTTTGTCTAGAGTGTTAGATCTTCTGTTTTCAAGTGATTGGAGTACCCATAAGAGTTTTGAAGGAAATAGTCTTTCAAGCATCTATCAAGACTCTAAAGTGTCCTCTGGATAAAACATGTAAACAAAAAAAAAAAAGGGTATAGGAAATACTTCTTTGTAGCAGTTCACTCCAGGCATACATAGGGATGCTGGCTCTTTTTATGCCACCCCCAGCATTATTAACAGGAGACAGTAATTTCAGAAGCTTCCTTGGAAGTTAGTTTTATGGGCCTTTGATAGCAGAAGAGAATCAGGAAAACAATAAAATACAATAAAACAATAAAGCACCCATGTGCTTTTGTGGTGTTCGTATTGGTTCATCTTTGCAACCAGTTTGGCCCAATATGTTGATGCTTGAACTCCGTGGAGTAGTCTAGATAGGCTGTCTAATCTCCAGGTCAGCTCTTGTCGCCTGCAGTTCTGCTTTCTTGGAGCCTGTTTATTACTGCTGTTACATCAGACAAAGACTCAAATTGTAAGGCAACCCATATTCCCCTTTACTTCAGAGGTGTTTAGGTGAGATCTTTTATGACTAGCTGCCTGATGACATTACTGCTCTATGCACAAAACCCCCACCACTTAATGAAACAAGAAACAACCAAAAAGTCTTTCTCTACTCTTCTTCCCAAAGTGCATTTTCTGCGCTTAAAAAAAAAAAAAAAAAAAAAGAGTGGGGTAGGGGAGAACTTAAGTGTGTTTTGTGATTCTTTTGGGTGATGTCATAGTTTCAAACCTTAACTGGAAAAGGGAGATTGAAATGCTTAAGAAAAAAGTAATTATTCAGTACTCAGTTAAATAGGTGTTGAAAGTTTTGGGGACCTCAAAAGGCAGTTCAAAAAATCTACTCCCTTTTTATCTTAATGTTTTAGCTTTCCTTCATTTACCTAAGTCTTGAACTCATTCAGGTTTTTTTCACTGCAGAAGCTAATCTCCATGCATTACATGTATCTACTTGAAAATAAACCCCAAATTTTACAATCAAGTAGGAAATGGATTCAAGTCCATTTTGTCTGTAATGGAAGATGAATGAAGGCCACCACATTGTATCAGATCTCCAAATATGATTCCCTTTCTCCCTCGTCCCTTCTACTTCAGAAGTGTTCTGGAGAGTCAGAACACTAATTTACTGCTCAAGGACAGTGACAATTGATATCATTCCTCCTCTACTAACGGAAAGGCTGTATTAGAATACAATTCACCTACCAAGAACTGGAATGATTTCAGGTTATCAGTTGGCTATGCGAGCCTCTTTTTAAATAAGCCATTACTTTTTCCATATTTGTGAAGTTAATACTTTTCAATTAACAAGAAAATAAGGGTTCTGAAATGAGGCTTGCTCATTCATTCATTTGTGATATAACTGCATTAAGGTGTTTCTGATAGTTTGGATAAGCTGTTTCCTTGGGTACTGTAATCATGAAGAATGTAATTCAAATAAATGTCCCTCAGACACTTCTTATTCTGAAAAGTGAGGGGATGCCTCAAGTCCTAGGAGGTAGAGTAATTGTTACAAATAGTCCTTCCCTGTTTGATAAGGTATATATCAGATTGCATTAGTTAAAATGGGATCTTTTATATTTGCTGGAGAAATACATTGTCAGAACATACGGTTTTATTAGAATTGTACCATTTAGAAAAAAGTACAGACCTCCTCTGGAGGGAGACATGGAGTTAAAACTTGGACTAGGTATGGCAAGCCTAGATACTTGCACTATATATCCTGGAAACCAAGACTCTTGGCTTGTCGTAAAAAACAAGTCTAATCAGTATTCAGTAGTGCTTATTAAAGTAATATAGCTTTGCAGTATTTCTGCTTGAACAACAATATGTCATCTTTGTGGTAGAAAGAAAGCTTCTAATGCAATTATGGGTGTGCTCTGCTATCTATATTATTTGTGCTGGGGTTTTCCCCCTTCTGGAATTACAGTTTTGTATTAGTTTTGCATATTTAAGGATTAACATTCTCTATGCTTATTTTCTACAGAAGTATTAAGATAAAATTCTGAAAACTTGTAACAGTGGGGATTATTACTTTTTGTTATAACTTGCTCTATTAAATGCGGTAGGGAGGTAGAACAGACAATTTAAAGCAACTTACTGTATTTTCTTCCTCTGTAGATGATGGAGAGAAACAGCAAAAACATTACAGGCTTTCATCAAAAACCTCTCCAAAAGAGAGTTCTCAGTTGCCTGCATTGCCACTGGTAGACCAAGAATCTCCGTATTACAAAGAAAGATTTATTCCCCCTGAGCTTAGCATCTGGGATTATTTCATTGCAAAGGTAATTTTATGCTATTATGACAGTTAAATATCTTCTATCACTTCTGTAATAGTAATTTTTTTCTTCTTAGTCTTTATTGTGGGTATCGATTTTGATGTGTGATAGAAGCTGCCTGTTTTTATTACTCATATTTAGCTTTTTCTAAAACATTGCCTATAGATTTTATTTTTTGAAACACTGTTGTTTCTTACTCTTTTTTTCTTAAAACCTGTTATGAAGTTAACTTGTTTTCAGATAGTGGTATGGACAAAATATGTTGTTTTTTACAGTTGCAGTGTACTAATATGTAGGAAATGATGGATAAGCTTAGTTAGATGATCAAGGAAATATGAGAAGCTTTTTATCATCTATTTCAAGTGGGTGAAATGAACATTTACACTTACTGGAAATCAAATTATACTGCCTTCTGTCAAGTCTGCTGTGGCAGATCTTTCTTTGTAGAAAGTTACATAATAGTATGGAGTTGTATGTTACATTTCTATATCAAATATTAGCCACATCAGCAAAATCAATATTTAAGCAGTATTTTAGGAGCAAGGACAAAAAGAAATTGCAAATACTGAATAACACAGCCCACTGATGGTGGGCTTATCATAAATGAACGCTGTAGGCATGGGATAGGATTTTCTTGTTCTTTAGTCCTCTGAGCCCTTGGAAGAACTAGAGAGAAAATACACTGGCAGTTTTGGCTTCTCTCTCTGACGAATAAGAAGCTTGTGTGTCCTACATGTGGCTTGTTATATCTGACATGAAAGTAAAGCAAAAGAAGAATTGGAAAACTTAATATTTTCATTTTCGGTATTAGAATTTTGAGTAATGTAGAAAATAGCTATGCTGTTGAAGTATGCAGTGCTCATGGACAGTTACCCTTTTCATGAGGTACAAACTCCAAATGTTACTAAATCAGGATGATATGCCTGCTTTTTTTTATAAAAAGTATTGCATCTTGTAATGATGTATTTTCTAAAAGATAACTTAAAACTACATGTTGGCTAGAATATACTCAAGGAATATTGTTTACATTTTTAGCCTTTTCTTCCATCGCAAAGTAGAGTGGAGTATGATTCAGAAGAGAGTCAGGAAAGTGGCGAAGATGATGAAGATACAGACGGAGATGTGTTTGCATCAAATTCACATAATCAAGAACATTCTAATTCAAATTCATACAGGTAATTAACTCTTTAGAATGCGAGATGTTCTGCAATGACTAGACTTGCATTTATGGCCTTTTGTTTTTGAGATAGTACACCATTTACCTGATATTTCATGGCCGTGCATTATCTAGACAGTAATTAATTTTTACAATTACTATTTTACTCATTAATACATGATATACTGACTTTTGAATTCAAAGTATCTAACTTCTAAAATACTCTGTGTAGTTATAAGCAGGTTATAACGAGCATTTCAAGCTCTAAATTGAAATCCTAATTGTGAATTTGTGAGAAAAATATATTTTCCTATTAGTAAATTACTTAATAGTGTTTTCTTGTTAGTTGGTCACTGATGAGATTGGCAATGGTTCAGCTGGTACTTCACAATTTGAAGAGTTTCTACCCTTTGGCTGGACATGATCTTTCAGGTAATAAGTAGCAGAGTTGTCTTTTCATACTTAACCACATTTTAAATGAGTAATGTGTTGAATAATATGTATATTATAGCTTTATTTTAGTTCAAGAGCTCTTAATTTTTTCATGATCTGGGAATAATTGTTCTGATACTCTTTATCATACGGGCATATTTATGATATAAAATGGTGGGTGGGTAAGATGAGTGGGTGAGAAGGAATGCTCCATAGTTAGCAGAAGTGTCTGCATACTTAGTTATTTCTTTGCCTCCTAGTCATATAGGAATGTTTACAATATTGATTTCTTGGTGGAAGCCGTATAGTTTTTTGTAATTCAAGTTACATCATTCCTACTCCTTGTTTTGTAGAATAGTAGTCATAGGATGGTTTGGGTTGGGAGCGACATTTAAAGATGATCAAGTCCAAACCCCGTGTCATGGGCAGGGACATCTGTCACTAGACTGTTGCTCAAAGCCCCATCTGACCTGACCTTGAACACTTCCACAGGTGGGGCATCTACATCTTCTCTGTCAACCTGTTCCAGTGTACTGTAACCCTCATTGTAAAAAAAACCCATTCTTCCTTATACCTAGTCTAAATCTACTCTCTTTTAGTTTAAAACCATCTTCTTGTCCTATCACTACAGGCCTTGGTAAAAAATCTTTCTCTAGCTTCCTTGTAAGACCCCTTTAAGTATTCACAGAATCACAAGAATGGCAAGGGTTGGAAGGGACCTTGGGAGATCATCTTGTCCAACCCCCTGGCTAAAGCAGGTTCACCTAGAGCAGGTTGCACAGCACATCATCCAGGTGGGTTTTGAATATCTCCAAAGAAGAAGACTCCACAGCCCCCCTGGGCAGCCTGTTCCAGTGCTCTGTTAGTACTGAAAGGCTGCAAAATGGTCTCCCTAGAGCTCCTCTTCTCCAGGCTGAACAACCCCAACTCTCACAGCCTTTTTTCATAGGAGAGGTGTTCCAGCCCTCTTACCATTTTTGTGGCCCTCCTCTGGACCTGCTCCAACAGGTCCATGTCTTTCCTTTCCAGGGGTCCTCAGAGCTGAGCGCAGTAATCCACGTGGGGTCTCACCAGAACGGAATAGAATAGAGGTGCAGAAGGATTTCTTTCACCCTGCTGGCCACCCTTTTTTTTATGCAGCCCAGGAATCAATTGGCTTTCTGGGCTGCAAGTGTGTGTGCCAGCTTGTGTTCAAATTTTTTTCTGCCAGTACCCCCAAGTCTGTCTCCACAGGGCTGCTCTCAATCCATTCATCACTCAGTCTGTATTGATACTGGGGGTTGCCCTGATCCAGGTGCAGCACCTTGCACTTGGCCTTGTTGAACTTCATGAGGTTCACGCGGGCCCACTCCTCAAGCCTATCGAGGTTGCTCTGGGTGGCTTCCCTTCTCTCTAGCAGGTCAGCTGCATCACTCATTTTGGTGCCACCTGCAGACTTCCTGAGAGTGCACTCACTACCACTGTCTGTCATTGATGAAAATATTAAATAGTATTGGTCCCAGTGTGGACCCTTGAGTGACACCAGTCCTTACTGATCTCCATTTTGATGTTGAGCTGTTACTGCAATGCTTCGGATGCAGTCATTTAGCCAATTCCTTATCCATCAAACAGTCCATCTGTCAAATCCATATTGCTCCAATTTAGAGAGAAGGTTGTTGTATGGGACTGTGTCAAAAGCCTTACAGAAGATTACATCAGTTGGTCTTCCCTTGCCCACCAGCGCAGTCAGTCCATCATAGAATGCCACCAGATTAGTCAGGCTCAACTTGCCCATTGTGAAGCCATGTTGGCTTTTTCTCATCATCTGCCTGTCATCCATATGCCTTGGCATAGCTTCCAGGAAGATCTGTTCCATGATGTTTAATTTCTGTCAGCGCTGGAGAAGTCTGTTCCTGTATTTAGCAATGGTAGTACAAAGCAGTTCATCTTTTTTATACTTGCAAATATCAAGTTGAGGTTTGAATAAAGCTTACTTTTGGAGATATTTGAAATACATTTCAGCCTTCAGCTGTGGAATTAACTTCATCAAGGTTATAATGGAGAAGGAAGGTTTTTTATTATTGTTTACTTGTCTTTCTAGAGCTTCCAGTTAGCTCCCCGATATGCCATGCAGTTTTGAAAACACTACAGCGCTGGGAACAAGTTCTTCTCCGACGTCTTGAGCTATATGGGGGTCCACCTCAACATTATATTTCAGTTCATGCTTCTGAAGATGCCCTTGCTGCTGGTCCTGCATTGCTTCGCCATAAAACTTTACTTGAGCCTACAAACACTCCATTCAGGTGAATCTTAATTTCTATAAACACTGACTATATTATATTTAATATACATCAAGCATTATGTTGTTAGTGCATGTGATAGACCATAATTCCAATAACTATATAATGCCAGCTTCTAGACTTGCTTTCATTCATTGTGAACTTGTGGGTACACATCAGAATTCGTGCATCACTGGTCCAAAGCAAGATCACGAAAAACAAAAGTTTCTAATTTTTCAAAGTTCTTTTATTGAAGCTTAAGTTACTGACTTCAAGTGTCTCTGTGGAGAAACTATGGTTGACATCGAAATAAAGAAAAACAGATTTGCCCTGAGAGATAATTAAGGATGAATGACAGTTAAATAATTGCCCCACCTTTGGAGAGAATAAAATTACATTCTTATTAGTATCTTTTCCTAAAATCAAAGAAGAAATTTTTACTATTTATAATATTTGCGTAGTACTGACTCCATATAATTGCATGTTCAGCGAGAAAATTGTGCTCAGTTTCTTAAATTGTCACTTCTTAAATATATTTCTGCCTTTTTAATCTTACTATCATTTGTGGTTGCAGAATCAACAGAAAGGCTGTCGTCTTGTAAAATACCTCACAATTGTTAGGCTAAGCAACTTGAGTTGATTAAAAAGGAACACCTTAACATTTATCTGCTGCCTGGCATTGTTTTTAAATTATCATTTAAAGCAATTCAGGGTTTGATGGATTTTGGCCTGCCATAAGAAGCTGTATTTTTATTTACAAGTTTTGCTTGAGCATATGGTTTCTAGGGATAAGCATAAACATTTAAAATTTGACCTGATTCTACAATCCTTCCAATTTTATTACTGTGAAAAGTCATGGCTGTTTCAGAGATGTTACCCAGCTGATCATGTGTTCCTAGCAGGAAGTGTTAGTCATTCATAGACCATGTGATAGAAGCACTCATTATCAGTAAACAGAAATGATCTATGTTGTAAAGAATGAGGTGGACTAATAAATAATCTGTATGCTGACTTTCTTGTTGTGTAATCTCTTAAAGAGATTTTTCTCACTTGTCCCAAGATAGGAGGTGAAAATGCTACATGTTCTTTCCTTCTTCCTGTTGCACCTCCTCTCACACATAGGTTTGTCAGGAAGATACTACCAGAATGCTTCTGAATAGGTGTTTAAGAGAGCTGTAGTTTTACTTCAGCATTTCTTCTGAGGGTAGTTTGATTAGAATATAAGGTATTGCAGTCTCTTATAAGTATGAGCATGATGTAAATATTTATTTTAACTTTGTTCTGTAGATCTAACAGTCATGTTGCACTATCTGTGAAAAGGCTGTGGCAGTACTTGGTTAAACAGGAAGAAGTCCAGGAAACCTTTATCAGAAATATTTTTACAAAGAAGCGATGCCTAAACGAGGTTGGTATGGTATATAAAATGCATTAAAAAGCATAAGATGTTGCAGGCCAATCTATGAGCTTAAGTTATTTGGTTGGCTTGTTTACTTTATAGAGCATGAGTGCATAACATACTTGGCTATGACTTTAGATCTACAGTATTTCATATTAAAAATCTTTGTCCGTTGTTTCACTTAAAACAAAAATAATCAGTTTTTGCCTGTAGACTGACACCTAACATCTCTTAGCTACAGTCAGCCTCTTTAAGATTGATACAAAAGCCTCCTCAAAGGAATGACAAACTAAAATTTCAAAGATTAAAACCAGTGATCTAATCAAAGTTCTGAAAGTTTGAGTTTGTCCCTGTCATAGCCATCCTGGATTTATCTACTTTTTTTCTCTCATCTTATGATTCAATTTTAATAAGAAAAATGGTCATAAAACAGTTAATATTTCCATACCTGATAACTTGTCTCAGTGTCTAGCTGGATTCCGGGTTCCAGATTCAGTTAAATGTTTTAAAGTTACAATTCTGTGATGGAGTTCTGGGGTTTTTTCTTCCCTCTTTAGCTTCTACTTTTCTTTGTCTCTCACCCCTACTCACAATAATTTGAAAGAATCACTTGTATTATAGAAAAACCTATGGAGTAGCTAAAAAACAGGAGAAAGAAGCAGATCTGAACACATTAAACATGCAGGAGAAAAAGAGTATTCATGGCTAGTAAAGCGATGGCAGCAAAGAGTTCTGTATGAGCTGATTTTTGTCCTGTCAACTGGAATATTGGCTTGTTTGAGTATTTGTGGCTAATTATGTTTACTACAGACTGCAGTTAAAAGGAAAATTTTTCCTTTTGTCTTGTCCTTTGAAGACACACCATTTCTGATCTTGTCTTATGTTAATGCAGCCATGCTGCTATGCTGTATGGAAAGGTATTTTGGAATATTTTAGATGTGCTTTGTATGTTTCCAGGTAGGATCACTGACAGCCTTATACAGCATAGGTTTGCTGGCTTTATTTTGTATCCTCTTGTTACTGAAAAAATGTCAGTGGAGATCACTTTTTTTCTAAGAAACTTGACTTTTGAGATGGACAAGATGGTGTTACAGTACAGAATAGGTAAATCAGTGTCTTCTGTGCTGAATATAGGGTTTAGAATTTGGTAATTACTGTTACTACATAAAATACATATGTGTGTATGTGCAAACATGCTGTTGTGTTTCTGTTGTTCTGTGTTGGGGTAAGCAACAAGGAATTAAGGATTTCCTTGATACCTTGCATGTTATGTCTTATATTTATTCTTTGTTCTGTGGTTGTTCTTTCCTTGGTGAAGTCATTAGAGGAGCACAATGAAACCATGAAAAATTCTGTGGTGGAGGAGCCCATCGTCAATAAGGTACACAGTAGTAATGCTCAAATTAATTAGACCTTACATCATTATGACATATTTCTTTTTTGAAATGGTGCTGAAGTCCCTTAAAAAAGTCTTTGCTGACATAGAAGACAAACTTAAAAATTCAGTTTTGCAAGAGATTGAGTTAAACTAGTGTTGTTATATAGCCTATCCAAAACTAAATGTATCTTAGAAAGCTGGATTAAACAACCAGGTAAGAACAATATGTATTATCAAATTCCATAGCGATGCCAAGTGAAGAGCTGAAGTTGAGATTTGCCAAAGTGACAAAACTTCAGTAGGATTATGGGGACAGAAAATGTACAGGAGCTTTCACTGGTATAAGATGGCTAGAACAGTTGCCTGTAACTGAAGCTAGAGCAGTTTGTTAGCATGATACTAGTTTGCTATCAAAAATTTTCGCTAAGCCTTAGTTTTAAGATGGTGACAAATGAACCCATATAACAACTTTATAGCAACTTTTCTGAAAGATTGGTATGAGAGACTGAAAAGATATTATGTCTAGAAAAAAAATAGGAAATTTCATATGAATCCAATGTTTGGTCTCTGTACTTCCAGTAAAAGGCAGTGTTGCATGGAAGTTTGCATTTAATTATGCCTTACTTTTTAAATACAGATAGAAACAGATCTGGGATACCCAGGAGGCAAGGCAAGAATAATCCATAAGGAGTCTGACATCATTACTGCTTTTGCAGTCAATAAGGTGAGTGTAAAGGAGGTAGGATAATCTAATTGTCTTGTACTTCCACATGATAAACAGATGGTAGTCCCATTGTGAATGGGTGAAGTACTCTTTGCCCAGCCATCCTGCTGCAGCTTGAGCTCTTAGTGCTTCCTTCTCTAAAGCACTTCATAATTACCTTTTCATAATTAGAAAGTTCTACTACAAATTGTCTTTTTTCTGTTGTGCAATGGATCAAGGGGAGAGCTGGCCTCTACTTTTACTTTAAGCTTTTTTTTTCCTTCTCTGTCAAAGACAACCAGGAATTCATCTTTTCTTCTCCTGTTTAACTATTTAAGCCGTAAGTGGAGGAGGGGAGCTTGGTTGCAAGCATTGTAATATAGTTACTTCTTGTTTATCCTCTGAGGAAAGCAAGGAGAAACTAGAGCTCCTTGAGAGAGGTATAAAATACAAGTAGTGTGTGATGCTATCCCAGATGCAAATAAATTTTTTAAAAGGGAAATACCAAGTTTAGACAGTTTAAGTATATAGATTTGTTAACATAAATGTTTGGGTTTGTAAACTGATCAAGTGTATATTTTTGTGAACAACTGTACCATAAGCAGAGGAAAGCAAAAAAAGCACTATTTTGAGTATTCCTTTTGTATCTGCCTTTGTGTGTGTTACTTTTTTTCAGGCAAATCGGAACTGCATTGCAATAGCATCAAGTCATGACATTCAAGAATTAGATGTTTCTGCGATTTTAGCTACACAAATCTATACCTGGGTTGATGATGATGTGGAAATAGAAAATAAAGGGTATACTTTCTGTGTTTCCAATATCACAGCTTGACTGTGTATAAATCAGTGTAACAAAGCACAGTATTTAATGTTGTTGTTTGGAACCTAACTTATAATGTTGTTTCATTTATAGGGCTGATGATTTCTTAGTTATACATGCTCGTGATGATCTGGTAAATGTTCAGGGAACCACTCCTTATACTCATAGTAATCCCGGCACACCTATCAATATGCCTTGGCTTGGTAGCACACAAACTGGCAGGGGTGCATCTGTGGTAAGTTGCTTGTCAAAGATTAGCCTTACGTACTTTTATCTACTTCTCTCCTTTTGTTTGTTTGGTATTGCTGGTTATATTTTATTATTAGCCTATATTTCTGTGTAATCAGGACGAGCTTTTTTTATAATAATTTGATTAATATGTTAAAATATTGCACAGAATTTAAGATACACCAACTAAACAAGCGAAGTTTTTAGTCAAGCCACGTACACTTCCTGTACATTTTAAAATAAAGAATCAAGGGTTCAGGTGAGAAGTTGCAGCTTTAAATTGTTCTTTAATGATTTGAAGCAAAATGCTGTATCTAGAAAGTATATATTCAGGAGATTTCAGGATATAAATTCATAAAGATAGTGTAGAAACACTTGTGTGAAATACCGAGTTAGCTTTCATTTTAAGCATAATCTTAAATGTCATTCCGAGTTCCAGACTATTCCAGTTTTTGTTTAAATATCAACTTTCGCTCTAGTACAAAGTACCATCGTAGTACACTGTACGTTAGTATGAGCCTGTATTATAGAAAGTACAGTGAATGAACTCCTAAAGCAGATTTCACTGGCAGGACAGAGGCTTCAAATGGAATGAATTAAACTCTGGAAACTGAGTACCCTAACCTTAGGAAAAATGGGGATTCTTGATTTCATAAGAAAAATGAGGAAGGCAGTACTACAGAAATAGGACCAACTACAAACATCATGCATAGTTTGAACTACAAGTCATGCTGATGTACTATTGTTTATCTTCAAAGCTGTTGTCAGCTCTGTTGTCTTTGAAGTGCTGCACAGTTTTACCATAATTCTGCTTAGTAACGTTATTAAATATCTTGCTTCTGAAGGTCATGTTTTCGAGGAGATAATCAGTTTTACTGTTCAGCATTTCTGAAATAACACTAGAGTGAGGGACACCCAGTAAAGTGTGACTGTGTCCACATGAGCAATTTGATCCTTCTGATCATAGAGGTGACACCCACCCAAGGGTAGTTCTTACTTTTAGAAACAGATTCTGTGTCTGAAGCTTGACCCTGAGCAAAAAGTTACTAGCTCAGATTTAATTCTGATCAATTTTTATAATTCTAGTCTGGACACTGGCATACTTACCCTAGTTCCTATGCATAGATGCTCTCTAATAATGTAGATCTGTTGATTAGTTAGCTGGGAGATGCTTATTTGGACCCACTTAACTGCACTGAAATGGTCATGCAAGACACCTGTATCTCTTCGCCTATCTGCAGTATAACTAAACTGTGGAGTTTTCTTGGATAACTGAATGCATTAAGTCTTGTGACTTGGTGGTGCTTTGTGGTGTTTAACAGCTCAGAGTAAGCCCAGAAGCGATGGCAGAATGAAAGAAAGAATCTTACGCTAATTTATATTGTAGTTGATTTTTCAAAATATTTGATCATTAGGAGGCCTAAATAAGGAATGAGCATTATAAGAATGATAATGTTCCCCAGTCATGGAAGTGGGTATTGTGCCACCGCCTACACCTCTCCCTTATGTTTAGGAACTCCTGGTCCTAGTTGTCAGTTTTGCAGCTCTGGTATCACAATCAGGTCTCTTGCAAGTATTCTTTGAATGATGTTGCCACTTTCTCCTCTGACTTCCGTTTAAATAGATATATACATATGTGTAAAATTAGTGTGCGTTTATGTATTTCTCAACAAAGTAATTACATAATTATTAATGTAAACTATTCTTACATGACTTTCTATTTTATATGTCGTAAAACTATATGGCTATGCTTATGTTAAATGTGTTTGCTGTTAAACTTCGGACCTAAATTTTGTTTGGCGTACTGTGTGACTGTGGCAGAGTAGAGAACCAACCAGAGGATACAACACCTGCCCACTAGGGAGGGGACACAAAGGTACTGAATGAAGGACAAAGTAAATGAAGGAAGATATAGGGATTCTTGGGAGAAAATAGTGTTACTGTGGAAGAATTCAAATCTGGAGGAAAACCAGCTTCACCAAATCTTTCTGTTGCTGCTATTTGTTACTTTGTTCCTTCAGATACTGCTTTTGATCCTTCTTCCCATTTTTGCTTTTCTGTAATTTGCAGCCCATTTAGTAGATATAGGCCACTGTTCTTTACCATTATTGGCTTTTCAGTCATGTCTTTGCTTCACTTCCATCAACAAAGGAAACTATTGGACTTACGATACTCAGGCAGTTAATGTTTTATTAGCTCTAAGGTTTTTATGTTACTCTTCACTGTTTCCTGTTACGCAGTTCATTCAAGGTAAGTAAGGAGGATCACCACCAGATCCTTCAGTACAGTGTGTTTGCACAGTTCTTACAGGAGGTGTCTCTAGGCGAGCACTGAAGTAAATAGTATGTACTGCCAGCTTTGAAACTCGGGTAATGTTCAACAGCTTGTCTTCCAAACCAGTATGACTGACACCAGTATTCACCAGTTTATTAAGTGGTGGATCAGAATTTAAGCTTTTTTTATTCTTCAGTCTTACTGTACATTAGGCCCGAATCCCTCAACTGTCCAACAAAGCAATTGGTGTTCTAGCCATCATCTGTTAAGGGGAAACTAGCAGCATCAAATGTCAGTTACATTGGTAACGGAAGTATTTGCATTTGATAATGGTACTTGGCTTCTGAATCAGAGATGCTCCACCAGAGATTTATGTTAGCATAGTCTTTCAAAGGCACGTTTCTGTAAGCATGCATTTTTCTGAAGCATAATCCAGTAGGGGTCAGGAGATCATGATGCATGCTTGTCTGTTGAACAAAGGAATATGGTTTCCATTGACTTCTGGGTAAAAGTTAGTAGCTATAAAACTCAACACAGCCCTTCGTTTTGGTGAAGAAATAGAATGAGCATGAATAATTTTTCTTTCACCTCCACATAGAGATAAATTGTAAGTTTAGAGAGCAAATTACTGCAATTATTTACTGATCGATATATGCACTAATGTTTGAAGAATATCATCCTCTGTTGTTTTGTCCTAAATCTTATAATGTATATATTGTCTTATTCACCAATGTTTTACCAAATTGTTGAGCTTTTTTCCTTGTCATTTGAAGTACTTACATATTTTTATCTTCAGGGAAGTGTTTTGAAATAAATTTGGGTAATCAAGAGGGATAAGGCTTTCTCTTCAACAAATAATAAAGCTTTGAGAACTGAAACATCTAAATCTGCTACCAAAATGTAATCGAGAGGATTGCAATTACTCCACTAATCCAAACGCCAGGAAATTTTAGCAAGAAAATATATTCTTTCTCTTCCAAGTGCTTGTCTTCCTTTTTGTTTGCAAACTGAAATTTTGGAGAACATCACTTTTCAGCTCTCTGGATCATATTTAGTAATATGACGCAAGTAAAAATTTGTAATTGATATGTTTTTCCCTGATATGTTGACACCCTGATATGATTGGAGGCCAGGGGAGAATAGCACACTTAAAATACTTGATTGATTGTCTACTGTTTCAGTGGCAAAATACTCTACAAAATTACAGTAGTTGATACATCAGTGTTGAACTTGATCTTAAAGGTTTTTTCCAATCTAAATGATTCTATGAAAGTAGTTCAGTGCCAGCTTGCTACTGATGCATAGTAAGTGGTACGCTGCTGCATTGAAAGTGAACGCTCTGGCAGCAGACTTGGTTTTGTTATCATTTGAAGTTAATGTCTGGCACGAATATAAACTTACACCCTTTTCTCTCTCAAATGTTTGGGTAAATAATACATGCATGAGCAAACTGAATCCAACAATTTTCTGAGGAAAGACAATCCTCAAAGTAGCCAAGATCCTTTTGAGGACAACGAATAGGAAATAAAAGAATGAAAACTTAACTTTGATGTACATTGTTAGAAAGAAAAGAAGGGAGAAATCATGCAAGAAAAACACAAGTACATTTCCCTGATGAAAAATCCCTACTGGTTCTTTCCAATTGTGGTATTGTGGGTTGGACTTACGATTTAATTAGATGGGGTTTTTATCTTAGTTGTCTAATGTCTTCAGTCCTCTTCATATATCGAACCCTTCCCAGTTAGGAAGAAAAACAGCATTCTTCGTAATGTACTTTGCTTAAAGCAAAGTTTGGAAGTTAGGAACCAAAGTGCTGCTAAAAATCCATTGGATGTGTATTTGCAAAATTTCAGACACTTGTGAAGAATTTTTTGTTTACCGTTTCTAGGTATGTTGCTTATTCCAGATGGCCACAAATAATCACTTTTCAATCAATGACAATAAATTAACTAGACTTGAAAATAAAAATATTCCTTCCTATTTTTTTTACTTCTGTTAAAGTTTGTTTACCTCTTTCTTTACATGCTTCTGCCTCTCTCTTGCTTATCTTACAATATTCAGGAATATTCCAATAAATTTAATGGAATCAGAAAGGAATTGGCAAGAAAAGAGGTAAGACTGCAGTCTAAGGAGTGTTTATATTTGGATCCATAAATCTCTGAAGCAAAAACTTAATATTTACCTAGATGTATAAAGCTGCAAAAGTATTAACATCCACACTAGTCTTGGACAAAACTGACTTCTGTCTAAATTTCTAAACCCAATACGTGCTTTCAGTAGGAATTTTGATAGGAAACATCTCTCTGCAATCACTAATTATTTTAGTTCTCTAAGTTTTTTGTTCAGTGGTATTGTTTAATTATTTTCTGTTATTTTGCATATTGAACAGATGCTCAAGAAGGCTATTAATAACGTCAGAAGAATGGCTTCTCACCCAACATTACCATATTGTAAGTTCAGTTTTGTTAAAAAAAGAAAAAAGTCATCTGAAGGTTATAGATTTACTTCTTGGCCCTGTTTCTTAGCATGCTGCTATTTTGTAGTAGCACAGAATCTATAATATGTTTTAGAAGTTGCTTATGAGCCCTGTTTTACTGAAACTATTTTTTGTTTCCAAAGAAAAATAATACTGGGGGATCTAGGATAGCCTTTAGAAACAGTAATTTTTATACCAAAAATTTCTGTATCTCTGTTTTATTTGTGACTTGGGTGAAAGGTAGTAGGAAGAAGATACGTTATTATCTCCCAAGTAAATAGTTTGTATTTCAGGACCATCTAAATACAATTCTTAATTAAATAATGAGTAAGTACCATTCAGCAATGTTTGAATAACATGGGATTAAGTTTCAGTGGTATCCACTACTCCTGCAGCATGCCAGGTACCATGGCATATATTGTGGCACTAGTTATTTTGAGGATGTTGTGAGCTCCTATGAGATCTCTTAAAATTTTGGAAGAAACCTTCCTGCTCAACTGCTATACCACCTGTGAAAAGTCATGTAAATATTTTCTGTTGCAGACCTGACGGGTGCTCAAGACGGTAGTGTAAGAATGTTTGAATGGGGTCATGCACAGCAAATCACATGTTTTCGGTCTGGTGGCAACTCGAGGGTAACTCGAATGAGATTCAATTACCAAGGAAATAAGGTAAATGACAGAATGCTTCTGTACTTGCGTCTACTATTTCCCTGCCCAATATATTTGTAAATTGGTAGAAACATCACATTCTTCAAGTCTGAAGTAGTTTCTCTGACTGTGGATAATTTCTCTACACATACATACGTATTTACAATTAATATATCCTTTTTTCAGTTTGGAATTGTTGATGCTGATGGATATATAAGTTTATATCAAACAAATTGGAAATGTTGCCCACTTACTGGAACTTCACCTAAACCATATTTGGTAAGCTGAAAACTAAATTTGCTTCCATAAACTTGTGTTGTGCTCTCTTATTTCATTCCCCCTTTAGAATAGTTAGGAGAGGACAAGGACTGTGCTGATAACCAGTATTAATCAAGATTTAATAATATATTGTTGCCAGCCTGTGATGGGTATGACAGACAAGTTCTTAAACCCTAATCATATTTACTAATCTAGAGAGTAGAAAATGCAATGTTAGATCTGAAATAATGTTCTTTGAGACTTATCAATAATTGCCAATTGTTAGTTAATTGTCAATAATGCAGGACTGGAAAGTATACTTCCATGAAAAACCAAGAGTATCAGAAGGCATACACATAAGTCTATATCCTGTGTTCTTTAAATTGTTCTTGAAACAGCTCACCTTCTTGAGGAAGTTAAGATTTCATGCTTACACAAAATTAGTTTATTTTTTAATTAATAATTTCTAAACTGCAATTTTCAGACCTGGCAGTGTCATAACAAAACAGCCAATGACTTTGTTTTCATCAGTTCATCATCTTTGATAGCCACAGCAGGATTGTCTTCCGACAACAGGTGAGAACTGCTGTGATAATGAATAAAAATGAAGTGTTGCTGTGTTTTGTCTCCTTCCCTCCCCCCTTTTTTTTGATGATTCTCCTTAAGCAGTTTAAGATGTGTCCTTCTGCTCTCTTTCTTTCTTTGGGGGGGAAGGAAGAGAAGCAATGTTTGCAGCTAAATTCCATGTGCTTATTAAAGGAGGTTCCACAGAGAAGCATAAAGCCTCTGTTCGAGTTCCATATGAGGAGGGGAAGTAGAGAGGGAGGCTCTTATCTCCCCGGTATCCAGTGACAGGACACGTAGGAATGATGTAAAGCTGCGCCCCCAGGAGGTTCAGACTTGACATCAGGAAGCTTTTCTTTACCGAGAGGGTGGTCAAACACTGGAACATGCTTCCTGGAGAGCTGGTCGATGCCCCCTGCCTGTCACTGTTCAGGAGGCATTTGGACAATGCCCTTAAACAACATGCTTTAACTTTTGATTAGCCCTGAAGGGGACAGGCGGTTGGACTAGATGATCATTGTAGGTCCCTTCCAAGTTCTGTTTCATTCTATTCATATGAACCTGTCTTAAATTATTTTTATAGACGTAGGGAGTTGTGCATAGCTCTTCATTTCACACTTAAATTTCTTAAGTAAGTTTTGATCAAGAAATAGCAAAAACTGCTAACACTGAGATGAATTCAGCTACAAAAGATTGTAATCTCAGTGTGAATCCTTTATGAGAATAATGAGTCTTAGAATAATTGTGTAGAGGGTGCGTTCTTGCAATATATGTATAATTATGAAAGTAACTTGGGGTCTGCTCAAAAGTAATCGTTGATCTGTTTACAGTGCTTTTATGCCTGAAACAACGTTCTTATGTTTCAGATGATTTTTCAAGTGTTCAAAATACTTTCAGAACGTTTCTCACTGAATTAAAACTTCTTTTTTTTTTCTACAGAAATATTTGTCTTTGGGATACTTTGGTTTCACCTACAAACAGCTTGGTGCATGGTAAGTAAAATACAACCAGCAAAATATTTGATCACAGTAAAAAAATACATGTGTGTGTCTGTGTCTGTCTTCACAGAGAAGTTATTGTGGGAAGTAATTTTAACATTAGCGGTGAAACATCTTTCACTGTCCTGTGTGAATGCACCAGCAGGAGTATAAAAACAGATTCTTGAGAAATGATTTAGTGCTATATATAAATGATTTGCTTCATAGACATGAGCACCTTGCTTTGCATACCTTGTATGTCTGCACCACAAGTGCAACCCCTGGCAGCCAGACATCTGTAACTTCAGTTCCTTTTTTAAAAGATTCTGAGCTCCTGCTTGTAGCATGTTGAGAAGACAATAGCTGTTAACACTATCAAAACTACAGTTTTTGGCACAGTTATGAGATATGTATTTTCAGGCTATGCATCTGCACCCTTCAATTCAAGGTTCCTGTGGTTGTGTCTGTACACATAAATCAGACGTCCCGCTCAAGATTTATCAGTTAAGTGTTAGACCAAATAATGGTACTATAAAGATAGCATTGGGCACTTGCAGATACATATGTGTTTGGAGAATATGAGAGGACATGTTTTTTATGAACTGTTGAGTATTTCATTGCCTCTGAAAATCCTGTCCTCAGAGAAGCCGTGATTATAAAATGGTTCTCTGAAGGTATTTATATAAATAAATGCATGAAATTTTCTAGAAAATATTGATTTTTTTTATGAACGTATTGAACAAGCAGATGTACAAATCGGATCTTATAATTACATCATAATTTTCAGAATTGAACTAAAAGGTGAACTTATTGCTATATTTGTAAAGTAGTGCTTTTTTGCTTTCAAAGATTGTCCAGTTCTATGACGCTTCTATGTATTATACCAAATACTGTGTAATGTTTTAATGCTTTCTCTGTGTGTATACAGATATCTACACACAGTATTACAAAAATACTTCAGAAGAATTATACCTAATAAGTATGCTTTTCGAGCTGTAATAAATATTTAGCAAGGTTTCATTAACTTTATTACTAATTTTTTGTTGCAGTGGAAAAACATTTCAGTGTCTGAAGATAGAATTCAGCTCAGAAAGGAGTTGTGAACTTGCAATTGAAGTGTGGTGAATGCTGGAGTGTGTGTGAGATGCACGTTATTTCTAAACATAAATTTAGAGAACCCTTTGAACTACAAGTACAATATACTACATGCCCCGTGTTAAAATTCATAGCATCTAGTCTCAAACATACTCATCTTTGTTCTGATAATTGTAATCTTCATTCACTTCCTCTGCTCATTTGGGGGAGTAGATATATCCAAACAAATGTGAAAAGCAGCAAATTAAAAGTAAAATAACGGGTGGAAACTTACAAGATACTTAGACAAGTAATTTAAGAGGATGTTTCTTATGGGAAGCATGTGCCTCAAAATAACAAGCATTAGAGAGCTTGAAAAGAATCTGTTTCTGGTCAAGGCTGAATAGTTTGTGATTACACAGGGATAGAAAGAAGGATATAATTATTTTTTTCATACAGATTGTAACTGCTTCATTTGAGAATACTGCAACTTCAGGATGTCTGGTGTGAACCTGGGCATACATGTGTATGTTACTGCAATAAATGGTTATGGTCAATTGGATTACAGCGTCCGAGTCGCTGTTGCTACTGTCTTGTACCATTAGAAGCTGATGGAAGACTGAAGTTAGTACTGTGTGTTTATTTAAATTACTTTTGCTTTGGCTTTCAGCTTTTATCTGTCATGATAGTGGAGCAACTGTGCTAGCATATGCTCCAAAACATCAGCTGTTATTGTCTGGAGGCAGAAAAGGCTTTACATGTATAATTGATCTTCGCCAAAAACAGCAGCAACAGTTACTCCAGAGTCATGATTCTCCAGTCAAAGCAATTGCTGTTGATCCTACAGAAGAATATTTTGTCACAGGATCTGCTGAAGGCAACATAAAGGTATTAATGAAGGGGAGGGAGCAGAGAGATGAAGATGGTGATGATGTGTAAATTAAAAAATAATCTTGCATAGGTGTGGAATAATCAGATATGTCATACGTTCTGAATTTGTTCTCAACCCTGACTTCCACATTTACTAACTCAGTTGTGAAATGTTGGTCTTACCTTGCAGCCCTCCTTTTAGTTAGTCTTACCTTAGTCCCCATATTTATTAATAATCATAGAAAATTAATGTTAATGTTCTATAACTATGTCATTACAGATTGCTACGTATCTTTTCCTTCACAGTTAGTGTCACAAAAATGAATGCAAAACGTAGTTTAATTTCTCCATGACTCGTTACTGGTGAATTTTAAGATCATGGTAATTATCCTTCTAAGAGATCGATGGTTTGATGCTTTTTCAGGTGTGGAGTCTGTCTACGTTTAATCTTCTTCACACTTTCATCAATGAGCACGCTCGACAGTCTCTCTTCAGAAATATTGGGACAGGAGTCATGCAAATCGAGACAGGACCAGCGAATCACATATTCTCCTGTGGTGCTGATGGAACAGTAAAGATGAGAATCTTGCCCGATAGATTCAGCCCTTTAAATGATGTGTTAAAAAATGATGTGAAATTTATGATCTAATATTTTTCTCAGAACATTCCCCTTCTGCTGTCCCTGAAAATATGTTTCCTGGAACTAGCCAACAAAGCAGATACACAATGATAGCTTGTGCCACAAAGATGCTTCCCCCCTCCATATTTATTACCTGAAGCTTTTAGTCCCTGATGCACTGATGCCTTAAAGATTAACAAGGTCCTTCAGATCCTAATCATTGCCTAAAATAAAAGCTATACGTGACTCCAAGATATATACTTAGAATATTGTTAAGATGTTGCTGAAGTGGTTTACTCTTCCTTTTGACGTAGTTGCACTCCCACCTGGAATGCACCGTCTGGGCATGGCCCCTGCTTATATTCAATACCTGGCTGTCTTCTAAAAGCAGGTCTGTCCAGGTGGAAACCTTAGATAATGTTACTCTTTCACTGTGGCAACCATAACTGTCTCTCTTCTAAACTTGGTTTAGTCAGCTGACAATAAAAATGTATACCTGTGCGTAGAAGAGAAACAAAGCCTGTATGAGTAGGTACTCCTGTCCACGCAAGCGTTGATATAATGAGCCACTGTCTGTCTCCATTCCTGGAATCCAGGCTGTTTACCTCTCTAACTTGCCTGATCTCCTTCCTCTGATCCTAGGGTATAAGAAACTGAAGGATGTTCTGTAACTTGTCTTCTGTTCTATAGCTTGAATCACTGCCATCAGGATGGCAGGCTTATCTTTTAAAAAGAAATATATTTTTAACCCTGAACACTCCCTTTACAAAAATATGTAAATACTAATGGATATCTTCCTAGTAAAATAGTCAAGATTATGTGTGAAGCTTTAGTCTTGATCAAAAAGATACAGGAAGATACTGCTTTAGGATATGGCACTAGAATTTCTTCAAAGAGTATTTATTTACGTGTCTGTAGAGGAAAAAAAAAACCTAATTTATTTTTACATCTTTTCCAGTAAGACTTTTATTTAGCCCAAAGATAGTCAGTTCATTCTTAGCACTTACGTTCTTGTTTGTCTGCTTTTCCTATGTACCTTAAAAAAGGAAAATGGAAAAAGGTACAACAGCAAAGTACTTTAGTACTGTCAGTCTTTGTACTGTAAGTTTACATCTGGTGTAAAATGAAAGAAAAAACTTGGAAAAGGAGAGATGGATTTTTTTTTTTTGCCAAAATATTAAACTGCGTAACTTAAATGTTTGACCAAATTATTAATGCACAAAAGCCTTTACATTTTTTTAGTCAGCTAAAAACTGTTTATGTAAGTATTTAGTTTACTTTTCCTGACTTGAGAGCTTGACAAAGGTTTAATTTGTAAATTAGATGTGAGGCTGGATTACTTGAATGCCAATGGTGTACTTTTTGCTAAAAGATATTTTGTGAAATATAGCACCAAGATATTAACTGTAAAATAAACTTGTCAAATTAGGAACTATGGGGATAAATAAAGCATAGCAGAAATGAAGGGCTTGTAAAACGAACTTTGTAACACTCTCAGGATGCTTTTATCTTAAGAATATAAAATTGTTTAAAAAGATTTTGTAAAATTAAGGTCATTTTAAATGTATGTTTCGCAAGTTGCAGTGCAAACACTATGAAGGTTTTTATGCACATAACCTGACTTTTCAAATTGTGCAATAAAAAGAATGTGAATATTTTGCCATGAAGAAACATGTGACAGCATTTCAAACTGGTACAGCTGTTCAGTGATTCAATTGTAATTGTTCTTCCACAACACTTACAGTTTGAAATCAAAATAGATATCAAAACAGTTTAAGTACAGTGATGGACCAGAAAAGTGACTGACTAAAAAGTGGCGCCACCTTACAAAACAGACTTGCCCAATGCGTATGTCCTGTCTGCTCAGTGACTGAGTTTCTGATACTCCTTGTTCTTCAGGAAAGAAGGGAAACAACGGAGTTAACAGTAGCACACTCCTTGAGAATCAACCTCAACCCTGACTTTGTAGCTGCTTATATACATGCGTTAGTTTTATGCACCCACTGAACTAACGAAGTTACATTCAGAAAAGGAAAATGTGCAAAAATCATTGCGACATTATATAATGATGTCCTTGATGTTTTGTCCTCAAATATTTATATCGTATTAGCTTTAATATTTCAAGCTCAGTTTATTGTACTGGCGATCACAGAAAGCTGTCTTACCATCTGTGGACTGAGCAGATTTTGTATGTAATTTGCCAAGACATACGATGTTGTCATTTTTCTGAGTAGAGCTGCACCATGAATAATCCTGGCAAACTTAATGCTTATTCCAGAAAAGTACTGACTGTGAGCAGGCATTTTCAATAATGTTTATAGTTACCATAAGCTACTCTCAAAAATAAATTATGTAAAATCACGATGTATTTGCCACACCTTCATAATCTTTCCAATAAATCCTGCAGAAGCTCAACCTTCTAGAACTCCATTGCTGCTACTTCATTTACAAATCAGTTGTTTGCTTGTATAGTGTTCATTGATGTTTAACAATTATTATAAGTCCAATTATCAGTAGCTTTCTTGTAATGACGGAATCAAAATGAGTTAACTTCTGTTGTATCTGAAGCCTTCAAAGGGACACTCTCAACTTTAGTCATTGGGGGAAAAACTGAACTCCAAACTCTTCCAGCCCTTAACAACTTCCACTGACTTTCGTCCTCCAGCAGTTCACGCTTTCTCCCTCTTGCTGTGCAGGTTACTCAGGCAGAAGGGAGGGAAATAGTGGCTACCCAGGGTTCTGTGCTTGGAGTAGCCATGTGCACGAGTGGAACTTAGACTTTGCATTTACCAGTGCTTCATCAACAGTAATTCCATGTCCAGACAAAATAACTCGGCTTGTAGTTGATAATGTCCCTTTTAAATATCATAGACTAGCAGCTGTGACTTGTGTTTGTCTATGTAGCAATACATAATGCAATCGGAGTGTGTCATTCTTGTGTTGCTAATTGATTCTGTTACCTCAGATACTATGATCCAAATTCTTTACTATTACTTTAGTAACTTGTGAGAGTTGAAACTCTGGCCATCTGGGTACTTAAACTGGCTTGCTGTGTGACTTAACCAGAAAATTCTCAGCTGACAGCTGATGTTGGAGGAGGTTTATGGAGAAAGCTGGAGAGCGGGGTAGATGCAGATTTTGTACCATGCTGCTATGGCACAAGGTGAGTTGATAACATGTTCTACTGCATTTTGGGAACTGTGCTACCAGCTACAGGAAATAAGCTGTCGAGATGTCGTATGTTAGGTACCGCTCCCTTCCTCTTAAGAGCACCCAGTGTTAGATGAGTTGCAATAGGAATGAAAAATAAGCAACAGTGATTAAAAGGAAGTAAGCTTGGAGATGGTATGTTCTCCAAGGTAATTTTTTCAGATGTTTATTTTTACTAAAAATAGCAAAACCACCTCTAATGGCAGGTTCAGCACACTGATCAAACTACTTTATATAAAATAAAGATATTGATTTACCAAGTTTCTTGGTGTTTCTTATTCCTCCCTTTTCTAGCTCTCAAATCTGTATGGTTCTGATCTTTATCCTTTCCTGTCACTTTTTTTAATGCCTTGGCTTTTCGTGCCTTACCTTTCCTTATATTAGCCTTTTGAGGATTTGGGGGTTTTTTTGTGGGGGTGGTTTTTGTCTGGTTGGTTTTGTTTGTTTGTTTTTTTTTAATTGAATGCGTACCTATCAGTTGTAATCATTTCTAAGTAATTTCTCAGTGGAATGAGGCTGATGTGGTGATGGTGCATTCTGTCATTTTCTTCCATGACTTGTTCAGCCCCTTGTCTGTTTCTTTTAAACTTGGAGGCCCGTGAAGGCCTGGGGGAACTCCACCTCTCTTAGCTTTCCCGCCCCTAGAAGAGGTAAGGAAGTTGAGCATCCCTGCTGAAGTTACACGCTGACAAAACCTTTGTCAGAGGTAGGAGTGTTGTCTCTGAGGGGAAAAGCAAAACAAAACAAACCAAAAAAACTACTGTGTAAATTCCTTCTATGGGATTTTACCTTTTAAGTCTTTTAAAGCGCCTTCCTAATCCACAGCTATAGAAGCATTTCAAAGAACAGAACTCAAGGACTAGATGTTTTGTGGTTTATTCTACATATGGAACCATTTACTTAACAACCCAATTGCTTCTGATACTAAGAAATTACTGTAGGGTTTCTTAGCACTATCTTAGGTGTCAAGAAACATTCTTTTCCCACAGAAAAATACTGTGACCCATACTCCACTCCACTGCTGCGGGTCTTACGAAGTCAGCCAGATTTAAGTGTCAATTAACTGCACATACACAAACTGACAGGGCAGTCCCTTAGCCACGTTATCTACAGAAGGAGCTGGCTTTCAGAAAGTTCCAGAGAAGGCACCTGCCTCTGAACCAGCCACTGCTAACACTGCTGTTTCCTAGGGCTATCTGGGGAGAGCAGCGCTCTTCCCACTCCAAAACATCCATACCACTATGGAACTCCACTAGAAATCACCTTTGCTGATCCTTTTAAACTTGGAAGCCCGTTCAAGAAACATTCTTTTCCCACAGAAAAATACTGTGACCCATACTCCACTCCACTGCTGCGGGTCTTACGAAGTCAGCCAGATTTAAGTGTCAATTAACTGCACATACACAAACTGACAGGGCAGTCCCTTAGCCACGTTATCTACAGAAGGAGCTGGCTTTCAGAAAGTTCCAGAGAAGGCACCTGCCTCTGAACCAGCCACTGCTAACACTGCTGTTTCCTAGGGCTATCTGGGGAGAGCAGCGCTCTTCCCACTCCAAAACATCCATACCACTATGGAACTCCACTAGAAATCACCTTTGCTGATCCTTTTAAACTTGGAAGCCCGTGAAGGAAAATGATCCAAGGGCTGGAGCCCCTCTCCTATGAGGACAGGCTGAGGGAGTTGGGCTTGTTCAGGCTGGAGAAGAGAAGGCTGCGGGGAGACCTGATTATGGACTTTCAATACTTAAAGGGAGCCTATAGGAAAGATGGGGAAAATCTTTTTAGTAGGGCCAGCTGTGACAGGACAAGGGGGAATGGCTTTAAACTAAACCAGGGTAAATTTAGACTGGATCTAAGGAAGAAATTCTTTACAATGAGGGTGGTGAAACACTGGAACCGGTTGCCCAGAGAGGTGGTGGAGGTCCCATCCCTGGAAACATTCAAGGCCAGGTTGGATGGGGCTCTGAGCAACCTGATCTGGTTAGCAGTGTCCCTGCTCCTGCAGGGGGGTTGGACTAGATGACCTCTAGGGGTCCCTTCCAACCCAAAACATTCTATGATTCTATGAAGGCCTGGGGGAACTCCACCTCTCTTAACTTTTCCCGCTCCTAGAAGAGGTAACGCACTTGGGCGTCCCTGCCGAACTTACCCGCTGGGCAGCAAAGCCTCGGCGTGCAGCTCGGTAGAACGAGGAGAGGGTTTATATTTGGGGGCGGGGGGTTACCCTTGCGATAATTGCAGCAACCCCTTCGATAGCAACGCAGGGCGGGACGACGGGA
>NW_009258966.1:926407-952414 GCF_000687185.1 Egretta garzetta | reverse complement strand
TTGCTTTCGCCCGGAGGGAGCTGTCGCCCTCGCCGGGGTGTGCCTGAGCACGCACAACACGGATCTGTCGCTCGGGAGGCAGAGGCGAAGGGTGCAGGAAGGCAGCTGAACTCTGCACGGTGCTCGTAAAAATGCGCCCCGAGAGGCGCGCGAGTTTGGTCTTGAAATACTACTAGCAAAAACTCTGCCGCTGAAGTTAGTTTGTATCTTAATTCGCATACTGCTAATTAAGAAAGAGAGATCACGGTTCAGTGTGGGCGGTTTTTTTTTTTCAGAAACCTGGATGGTCTGTGTGTTTCCAGAGGTGCGTGTTCGCAGTCTTGCTTGACCGCCACATACACGCCGGCAAAGCGAAATGCAGTCCGCAGGGTATTTCCCTCTGCTCGTGTCTTGTTTCGGTTATGCTCCTTTGCAAATTATTTCACGTAACTGCGTAGTGAAACCACTCACATTGCAAACCGCCCCATCACAACTTCTCAGAGCAGCCGGGTACGCCAGACGAGGAGACGTCGGTTGTGCTCGCTGGCCCGGTTGCCTGCTGCCAGCTCTGCTTATCTCCTGTCAGCTCTAAATGGGAAATTTGTTTTGAAAGTGTGCTGACAGCAGAGCCGGGCGCTTGCAGCCCTTGACAGCAGACGATGCTTCTGGCGGCCATAGCCCTGGTCTGAAAAGCGTTGCTGGTCTGCGCCTAACCACTCATGGGCATCGCTGTGAGATCGAGAGATGCCGTTCTCTGTTGGCAGACCCCAGGCAGGTATTGCAGGGGTGGCACAGGTTAGGCCATCCCGTTCCTGTGAAGCCCAGACAGAGTGCTAGTCCTGCACGCCGTTCCTGTTCTCGTGGTGGGAACCATGTTAGATGAGATGGTGGTTGTTTAAAAACATAGGAAAAGCCACTGATGCTGAGTATTCCTTGTAAGTCTTCCATTTAATGGCTTTTGGTGCGAATCTCTGTTTCTTTGCGGTGGAGTTCTTTGATTGTTATTTCTACCTTGCAGTGATTTTAGTAAACTTTAGAGATGGCGCAAGCCTGAGCTATTATAGCTGGAAATTATAACTGAAAGCATTCAGTTTCCTCATCATGCTACTTACATTGTTGCCAGGTATTAATAGTACAAAAAAGTAACATCAGATGTTTGCAGACCTCAAAGTTTTAATGTAAATAAGCAAGCACAGGATGTGCTGTGTGATCTGTAATACTGCACGTGACGTGTACAGGACACAATTTTACCTTTGCTTCATTTAAAAAATTACAATGAGGAGGAGGAAAAAACATCCTCATGGGAATGAGCTACTTGGGTATTAGGAGAAGGTATTTGGATGTTCCTCACTGCTTCATCCCAGGGGTCTGTTTTCTAAGAGGTGGGAATCATCTGCTGTCTGTCAAATGAACCTCATAAGAGTTTCTTAAGGCTCTAAACTGGAATTGGTAGGAAAAAAAATCCGGTGAGGAAGAGTCTTGCAGTGGAAGGAGGTCCAAGACCTTGACCTGGAAGAAAAAATTTGGTGAACTCGGAACATGCTTAGAAGCAGGAAGAAGGAACTGAAATGTTCTGGTACACTCAACATGCTCACTTTTATTTAACCTGGAAGCAAATTTCACGTGGAATAGTATAAAAATAAAAGGTATGGCGCAGATGTGTGCAGCAGCACAAAACACTGAGGCTTGAAATGGAAGTCGCTCGCTGTTTGCCCTGACAACAGGAAGCTGCTCGTTTCCGTTAAATAGTAACTAGCTTAATCTGACTAAACCTAGATGTCGGTGTAC
Source organism: Egretta garzetta (assembly GCF_000687185.1). Taxonomy (NCBI): domain Eukaryota; kingdom Metazoa; phylum Chordata; class Aves; order Pelecaniformes; family Ardeidae; genus Egretta; species Egretta garzetta. The sequence continues at coordinate 950,647 of NW_009258966.1, read as the reverse complement.
TTTGTGGCTTAATTTGCCTATTTCCTATTTTGAGTTTTCTTTAAATACTTGCTGTTAAGTAAAGGTTGGTAATTGCTGCTTCAAATGGCTGAGGAAATCATCAAATGGTTGAGAAATCTCAACCTTGGTCAACTTCTTATTTCAGTACATCAAGGTGAATCCTCCCAAGTGATGGACAGTAAAATGCCTAATAATCTTTAAAGCACATGATGCGTCCCTACAGAGTATTTTTATACAAATAACAAAAGTACTAAATAACAAAGTATGGTATGTAAGCAGGAGCTGGTTCAAGAAAAGTTATATCTTTATGGTGAATTTTCTTCCAGGCTGAAGATACTCACTCTTGAGTTTACTTCTTAACAGAGGTTTTGGCCTAGAATTTGTCTGCAATTTTTTTATTAATTCTTATACATGAACAGTAAAAAGGTAAAAAGGAAAAAAAAAAAGTTACAAAGTGGTATTTGTCATGATCTTAACACTGGATCTATCCACTTAAATTACCTGCTTTATCTAAATGGTTGGTAGTATGTTTTCCATAGTTTTTACTGCATTGGTGACTTTCTAGCAGCTTTGATTACTGTCTGGGTAAATTTGGCTTAAAGCTTCTTACATCACTGAGGTATAATACAAGGCATTTGGACTGTACTTTGCTTCATTTCTTTTTTTCTTTTTTTTTCTTTTTTTTTCCTCATCCTTTGCAGGTATGTTTCTTGCCGTTTCTTGTATTTTCCCACCTTTTGGTAGACTACTCAAACTATTTTCATCTCTCACTGACAAATTTCTTATGCTTTGTTTAAATTAGGCTTTGTGGATCAGATTGAGGCGATGCACAAAACAAAATTTAATGGAAAGTTAAGTATATGCAAAGCATTTTCTCGCAGGGGAGGTATATCTTGTATACAGTATGTCTCGAACAAATGTCATGTTCCAGTGATGTGTATCCCAATTTAACAAATTCTAGTACTCTTGTCTGTTGTTTGTAGTATTGATACACAGAATGTGGTGCTCCAGGAGCTGATGATTTAATGGCAAAGTAACTTAGGGACTTTTTAGGGTTGGTTAGGCGTTTTTTCTGTGTCTGTATGCTCACAGCCATGAGCAGCCATGTTGTTGTTATTTGATCTGTAATAGAAATGTTTGCAACGTTTTTCAACTGTGATGTAGTGGAAAATCTAGTCCTCTTTATTTGAGTCTGGCTTCATAATCAAAGAAAGGAAGTACGGGTTGAAATTAGTTACGGGGCTTTTTTTCCCTTGTGCCTCCAGCATCTTCAGATCATAAGACTCAGAATAAATGTTTTGTGTGGTCAAGAAGTTAAGATGGCATTTTGTCAGTTAAGCAAGCGAGCAAGACATTTCACTTGGCATTTTTGTGCTTTCTTTCTTGAGTAATGCTTTGCTCAAACCAGAATTTCCTTTTCTAACTTGAAGATAGGCTGACCTCACCCCCACTGAGAAGCGTGAGCTCTCTGCCCTGAGACTGAGGTATGTAATTTGCAGAGCAGTAGCACGTGCCTGTTCCACTGGCATCTCTTTAATAAGGCTCAAAGAAGGAGAAGAGTACAGAATACAGGATTTAAGTTAGAAGCTGATAATCTTATGCTTCAGGTGCTCTTTCCTGAACTGATCATTGACACTGTTGCTTGGAGCCAAACCATCACTTCTTTCTTTTTCTTTGTTTCACCGTGGTGGTTCCTGGGATCTCTGCAGCAGCCTTGAATTTAGTAAGGCAGGTGTGTGAGATGGAGTATCAGACAAAATGCATACCCTGTAAATGGTGCAAATTATAAAGCTGTTCCTTAGTTTCAATTCTGGTTTTTGTTCAGAAACTCAGATGGTGAAAAATAAGTGTCTGGGTTCATGAGCAAACCTTACAGGGACTTCAGCGGTGTTACGTGCCTTTTAGATGATAAAACCATTAGTTGGCATCAGTAAGTTAATAAGATGTATGTTGAGGATTAAATCCAGGAGATATCAGTACCAAGATCTGCATTTCTGTCAATGCTTTCTCATTAACTAAAAGCATATCTCCTAATAGGTGAATTTTAGTATTAAATATGCCTGGCTTAATCCAAGATCTCATTTTTCTTCCAGAAATAGGATTGGGTAAATACCTAGTTTTGTAGTTCAGTTTATATTATAGGATCAAGAAAACCAGACATGTTAAATGCCAGCATTTTCTTACGTTTTATGGTGAAGAATACCGTAGTGTTATCCTGTGGAAACTGGGCTGAGTGCAGTTGTTGCTAATGGCTATTTGGATACATGTCTGACCATGAGTGATAGTTGTTCATCCGGAGGAGGCGTGTGTGAGCAACAGGCTGGGCTCTCTACGTCCGCAGGGGAGTATTTGGCCCATTTCATGTGGAGGCCCCAGAATTCAGGAAGAACTGATGAGAGTGATGATTGGCACATGCGTTTGATACTTATTACCTGGATCAATAGCAAAACTTTTGGTGTGGGGTGTGCTTAAGCCTTCCTTGGTGAATGGCTTCATTTTTTGCTTCAGTATTGCAGCTGTATGGGAGCATCTCTGAATGCTGTGCCCTTGCTAAGGAGCTAGTCTTGAGAGCAATTCAGGAAGTGGGAGACCAAAGCAAACTGTGTTAAACAGATGTGGCTGGTGTTTGATAGTTGAAGGTTTTACATGCTTACTTTCTTTTAGTGTTTTCATCTGATATTTATAACCTAACTTTCTGTTAATCAAATTATTTTTATAGAGACAATATGGGGGGTTTTTTGGTGTTTTGTTTGCAAAAGTTACTGGGGTTCAAATATATGCAGGGTTGGCTGTCCTGAACTGAATACTTGAAGTGAAGAAAAACCCGTAACTGTGGTCCATGTTATTCCTCTATGTAGCAAATGCGTGCAAAAGGATAGACTATGTTAAACTGTAAGGTACTGAGAAGTGGGAAAATAAGCTTCAAGCTGAGAAAGCATATCAGCACATGGTTATCTTCGAACATGTCTGTCTCTTGAGCTTTCAAGTTGAATACTTACTTTGTGAAGGAGATAAAAAAACCTGTAGTTACCAGCAACTGATTTTCAGGCCCTCTGTCCTCTCCAGCGTACATATGACACATAGATAACATCATAAAATTGGCTGTCTTGAAAGGCATTTTAAGTAATAAAGTAGTAAGTGATCCAGGAAGGCAAAGAAAAGCTAAAAAAAAAAACTTGAGAAGGAGATAATAATTTCATTCAAAGACATGCCACAGTGGAGTTTATCAAACAAAATGCTACCGCATTTCAGTGACTGATTGGGAAATATGATGTGTGGAACCTCTCTGATTCTCCATGAAGATGAATTTCCCTTTAGTTTCTAGCTGAAGTAGAGTTGGTTTGGACCCTATTCCCATATCACAGTGTTGGCCACTTCCAACTCGATGGGTAGTACAGAGCTATCAGAAGTATGTTGGCATTACTGCAGAGTATTACACTTGCCTGAAGAACTTATTTTACCTACAAGTACAGCTGAAGTTCTGGAAGTTAATCTGGAAATCCTGGAGAAAAAAAAAAAAAAAAAAAAAAAAAAAATGATACTAAAAGTAGGTTTTGGGTGATGAGGAGTGTTCTCTGTCAGAAGTCTGTTGGGTGGGTGTGCAAGCTAGCACTCCAGGGGTACGTACATCGCGGCTGTCAGTCCTGAAAGAAACAAAACTTTGACTTCCTGCTTTCGCCAGTCCCACAGAAACCCCAGACGTCACCGAGTCATTGGTGTCACTGGACATAAATAGCAAAATGCTCCTAAGATATGATTCAACTTTTTTGTGAGAATGTCTGAAGTAAATAACCGCCTCGTGACTTACTGAAAGCATCCTAGTGTTATTTTTGTACACATAGTTGTGAAGGGGTTTTTGGTGCTGCTTTGCTCCGAGGAACGAAGAAGAAGTTGCTGCTATGTTAATTACTGTTAATAAAGCATCAGAGTTTTATGTAAAGCAGTTTTTAGAGCGCTCTCTGGTATATTGTTGTTAACTAATACGAAATATGTAGCTAAAAGATACCTCCATCTTTTCCAAAACATTTTGTACGTTCTTGGATTATTTAGATAGTGCAGTTTCAGAATGTTGTTGAGAAATGCAATTGGTACTGGAGGGTACCTGTGACTTTCTGACTCACCTGCTGCAGAAGGTGCTCTTCCGAGTGGTGAGTATGCGCCGGCATAAAAAAAACCTCGATAAGGCAAGTCTAGTTAAATGGCCTGTAATTAAGGCCTGATTGTTGAGCCAATTTAGAGTATTCATAATTAGATACGGTTTTACTTATAATATCCTTCCACTTTTTGGTAGGAGAGTATTTGTTTTGTGTATTTGCTTAGCCTGTTTTCTTAGTGTATTAAAGCAATTTTCAAGTCCTGTGGAGGAACCTTTGTCCACCTTCAGCTCATCCCACATCCCTCCTCTTCAACTGGGAACACAAACTCTGCATTTTATCAGCTGCACTTCAGCTGACTTGTGTGTTTCATGCTTCTTTACAAGGTCAGCAAGAATTGTTCAGCAAATTTTTTTTTTTTTTAATTCCAGCTCTTCCTCATGTTTTATAGTCAATAAATGTTGATATTAAGATTTTATCTAATCCTACTATGTATAGTACTGTCTTTATGACTACTAACTGCAGAATTTTTATTAAAAAAAAAAAAAATTTTAAAAATCCCCTTCTGAGGATACCTTGCCAAGCTACTTAAAGCTTTATATCACTGATACATTTTAATTGTCGAGTTTATATTAAGGAAAATAATTTGCTACTCTTGGGCCTCCAACTTCTCGTGTTTGGGATTCCAGACATAAAACCTGTCTCTCGAGTAGTCTAGACTTGGTCTTATTTATGGTATTGCGAGCACTTTCAGCTGTGTTATCTTTTTGGCATGATTGGAATGATTTTGTAAACAGCTGGGGGGGTTTAGTGGCATGTGGAACTTAATTATGCTTTTTATGAGATTAAAAAGTAGAAGCCTGTTGCATAAGATACAGGGAAGAGAAGAAGAATGTAAATAGAGGGTAGAGCAAGAGAGACAAAGCTGAGCTTATTTTAGGAGCCTTGAAGTTTGCATAGCTGTCCAAAACTTTGCAAGTCGAGTTAGAAGAAAGCAGTTTATAACCCTTATCTTTCACTGCTTAGTTGTGGCTATTATTACAGTGAAGTATGGACTAGTGCAGCTTAAGGACTTCTTGTATCTGTGGTTTTCTTGAATTTTTTTGGTAACAAAATCGAGAAGCTGTGTTGTTTTGTTTTTAATGTTAGCCTTGTGATGCAAACTGACTCTCCTGCAGAGAGCTAAAGGGCAGATCTGCATTGGTGGGATAACAGGTTCACTATTTCATATTCCCCCCTCAACTTCTTAGAATTTAATAAATAAGTTAATAAGAAGTTAATATATATTATTTATTATGTAAGATACATGAGGTTTATTTATAGGGTTATCTCCTTTTTTTTCTGAAGTGGATTCAGGATGAGAGAAAGCAGAGCTTTTCTGAACATCTTCCTGCGGTTTCCAGCAGTTTCACAATAATTTAAACATGCTGGGGGGAAGCTATTGGTTTTTCTCTGCTTGGCTACAGTTTTCTTTTCTTGTATCACTGAGTAGTATTTAATGTTAATAATAATGTGGATAATTGACAGAATGCCTTAGCCTCCTGTCTGATGAAATAATGAAATAAGGTAATACAGATCCGTTACTATAAACAGTGTAATGGGAATCTTGATACCCTTTTTTTCAGCTGCCAGAGCTTTTTTTTCCCCCCAGTAATTGAAAACATATTGATAGGTGGAATTGTTTCTTGTTTGAAGATGTCATTCTAGAAACCATTTATATGATATTCCTGTATTTCCATGAATTTCATATAAAGGTCTTATCTGCCTCTTTATGTGAATTCAATTGATTTTTTCCATGCACATTCACTCAATTTGTTATCCATTAAAATCTTTGTTGCAGTACTTCAGTGTATTAGATTAGCTTCATGTTAAAGAAAAAGAAATTGCAAATCCATTTTTGCTTGGAGCCTTTGAAAACTTATTAAAAGTTACATTTAGCATTGAATAGTAGTGGAAATGTGCTTAACCTTTGAATTGTAGAGAAACCTCTGTAATCCAAGCTACGAGTTTGTGTTGTACTGGCCTGCAAAACACCGCCCTGGTCACTGATGCAGAAAGTATGCTGATTGCGACCAAATGCTTTTGTGCAGATTTCCTAGCAGTGTTTGTGGTACAAGTGGTTTGGAATATGCAGGTGGGTAGTTTAAAGTCACTTGAAATGCGGACTCTGTTGTTAATACCAGGAGGATAACTGGGGAACAGATGAGAAGTACTGAATGTGAAGTCAGAAACAGGCAATAAAATACCGTGTACCTTTTTACTTACACGGCCCTTACTATTAACTGCAGTTTGCACAGCACTGTCCATCTCGCCTGGCATCCCTAAACACTGATTGTTTGCCTGTGTTTTCCAATAAGTGTAAATCAGGTTTTGTTACCTGTATTTTTTTAGAAATTTCTCAGTGTTTCAGCATGCTCATTTTCTAATCACTTGCTTTATAATGTAAGACCTTTAAAAAAAAAATAAACCCCATATTTGTGTGAAGATCCTGCTTCACAAGGAGTACCCGGTTCTATGCATCAAGCCAGGCATTCAGTTTCAGTGATCATAGAACATGGTGTACTGAAAACATTTTCAGAGTATTTGGGTCGAATTGATGGGGAGTCAGCGTTGGAGACTTGAAAAACCTGCAAGGGCCTAAAACAGAGTATGCACTGCTGTGATGCACACAGGATACCACGTCACAAAACCAACCCCATTTTCCACTCAAGCACAAGAGGTTGTGTGTAGGTGACTGAGTTTGGGGAAGGAGAGTGTATCGTGGACTTTGACATTTAGTTAAAAATTCTAGGAAGGCAGACCTGTGTAGTAGCCAGGGTTAAATACAGGATGTACCATTTAACAATCTGTTAGTTTTACAACTGTATGTGAGAAAAGCAGCGCAGGAGTCCACAGCTAAAAATGCAGTTAGGACCAACTTCACTGTTACTTGCCTTGCAACCGCATTGTTGAAAAAGTGAGCAGTTACAGCACAAATCTGAAAACTTAATGGCATGCATTGATGGAGAAGAATGGCAATTAACAGCTAGGCAAAGCAATAAATAAATAATTAGCTAGGAGGTATAAATTCAGAACTTGCTCAAATACTGGGTTTAGGGGTAAAAGGAAGTCTTGAGGAGCTTCAATGAATTTAGTGAGACCAAATGCAAAGGACTGAAAGTAAAAACTCAATGTATATTTCAGTGGTTTTTTTTCTTTTCCTTAATATGAAGAGCTGCATAACACCATCATAAAGTAACCTAAATCTAATTAAAAACATTTGACAACAGTGTCAGGCAGAAGAGAGGTCTTTTTCAAAGCCTCTTCGTGTTATAGGATAAGTGGTTTAGATACCCAACGCGACAGTCTGAAAATACCTGACAGTGGAGGGGTTTTCAGTGCTCAGTGAGCTAAGGGCTTGCTATGACTAAGTGGTAGGATTGGTGAACTAAAGGTTTTCTAGATATTCTTTCTGTTTTGTGTGGGTGTGAGCTGAAAACACTTCAGGGAATTTCACCGCGGTAAAAACGTGTTGAAGGCTGGTTGGCTTTAGAGCACACACTCACATCAAGAAAAGCTGGCAGACCCCGTCTGTGCCATTAATTGGAGCTCACAACTGGGGCACGGCTCCGTGCGAGGGTTGGTAGCCGTCGTCACGTAAAGTGCGTTGGAAAGCCCTCGCACGTGTCATGAGATTGTGGTTGTCTACCCACAGTAACCATCTGCCTCCAGAAATGTTCCCGCATCAGATTGGGATATTTGTGTCTCCCGTATTCAGGTGGGTGACCCAAGTACAAATCTTCTGAGGTTATGCTGCACAGTTGAGGGAAATAAACATTTTGTCAATCGATGCTACACAGACGGCATGAAGAGCGGTGACCATGACTTAATTTCCTCTGCTCAGGTAAATTCAACCGAAGTTCCCTCAAGGGCAACACTACTGTGCCTGACTAATTTGGAGGCAATTTGTTCAGGTGCTTAGAGCTGCTGCAGTGTTACCCTGAAAATAACATGCCTTAAGCTTGTTTATACCTTAAACAAGACCGTATTGTAATTATGATTTTCAAGCTATGGAGCAAGTGCTGCATGCTAAGAGCTATGTGTCCTGCTAGCAGAAGCCCTTCATAGTCAGAGCTGGGGAAATCCTGTGCTCTGGACAACCCCTGTTCTACTCTCAACCCCTTGTATTGAAAGAAAGTACTAGGTAAACAGTAACTTTCTCCAAAATGAAACGTACAAGGAACTGTTAGACCCTGCTAGAATTTTCACTTCAAAAGCACGTCGTGGCGTTATCTGCTCCATTCTCGTATGTGGCCACAGAGCATCTTTGACCACTTGTGCAAGGCACCAGTGCTGGTCACCTTAGTTTGGCATCGCAGTCCTTTACGAGCAGATGAAGACCAAGTGACCTGAATGGATCTCCTTGAGGAACAAATAACTTGCAAACAACAATTTGGTGGTATTTTCCTAGCTGGTACATCCATTGCTATTTGTCTGTCCAAATAACATGGTGGTGGAGTAACTGGCTCTCAGAACTTGCCATATAAAAGTAGTATCTGCATAGAGCTGATTTGAAAGCTGGAGCATCCATTTTGCCTGATGACAGTTTTAGGAGATGTGCTGTTGAACATACCCACGTGGGAAATGATAGAGGCGTACGGTGGGTGATGAGAGAGAAATGAAATTTTCAATGCAAGACTATTTTGAGGGAATAGAGGTCGGTCAAGTGCTTCAAAAACATAACCTTTTTTTATTTCTTTAAAATTATTTCAAGCTGTGGCATTTATGCATAATTTAACTTTTAGCTATAAGCAGGCATTGACAGAGTAGTTCTGATATTTAAAATGGGAACCCCGAGGCTGTTCACAAATCCATGTGGTTTAGAAAAAAAGTTAGAGCAATGGTATTTTGGCAGCCCAGCTTAACAATTGAGAGAAAATGCGAAGATAAACCAATGAAGTTATTCTAACATAAGCTAGTGAAATAAGAAGGTGAAATTCAAAAGCCATGGAAAGACTTCAGGCAATAACTTGCCTGCTCCCTTAGTACCGTCTTTTTTTTCAGTGCTCTAAAGGAAGTAAACTAATTAATTTTACACCCATCTATTCTTGTAGTACTTCTGGCACCGTACATGTACATAGATATATATAAATGTTTATGCTGACTAGGAAGTTTTGCAGTTCATGATGTTCGTGTGATCCTTCAATAGAGGACTTGTACTAAATTCTTCTTTCCTGTGCTGCCCTTTTCCAGAAAACCCCTGGAGATATTTGAATAGTGTAAGGTGAAAGCAGCCCGACATGACCTAGTAAGAAATAAGGGTCACAAAAGGAAAACACATTCCTCTTTGAGTACAAAAAGTCTTTTATTGACAGTAGAGGTGCGTAAGTGAATCATTGCTGGTGGCTATGGAGCCGGTTGTGTGATCCAGAGTAAATCTGTTTATGGATGTGGCAGTGTTGTCTGTTTTGAACAAATCAAAAACAAGCTGAAGAGAGACTAGTGGAGGAGAGTGTTCTCTCTGAAATTTCAAGCTTCTTTTGCTCCACGTGAGTGGAAGAGTCAAGACTTTTCTATTTGGTTAAAACTTCCACACTGCCAAATATAAGTACTTGATTTCTATTTTGTTTTGCAGTCATTTAGATGAGGAGTTTTCAGTAACCGGTAATACCTGATCACGTGTATAATGGGAGGTAGTTTTCTTACATAACACACATCCATTTTTATACACAGTTTAAGAGGCAGTTCATACAAAGCTAAATCTTGTTATACACAGGAACGTTTCTCAGACACCTGGGTTTAATGCTTGTTTGTTGAATTGATTCGTTGAATGCAAGGTGCTTTAAAAGCCGTTTTTCTCCCTATGATTCATCTCTCTTCTCTTGATTTTTTTTGCAGAGTGCCAAATCCAGACAGGTTTCTCTAAATTTCTCTGTAACAGCTGCATGTAGTTACACGTACATCAAGTAAGTGTAGTATGTCTGAATAGTGCTCTCCTCTGCATTAATAACATACAGAAAGCCCTGTCTAACCTGAACTCGAGCACCTCCAGGGGGGGCGCATCCACAGCTTCTCTGGGCAACCTATCCCAGTGTCTCACCCTCATCGTAAAAAATTTCTTCCTTGTATCTTGTTTAAACCTACCCTCTTTCAGTTTAAAACTGTTAGCCCTTGTCCAGTCACTACAGGCTCTGGTAAAAAGTCTCTCTCCGTCTTTCTTTTGGGCCCCCTTTAAGTTTTGATAGGCTGCAATAAGGTCTCCCAGAGCCTTCTCCAGGCTGAACAACCCCAACTCTCTCAGGACCCACTCCGAGAGGTCCATGTCTTTCCTGTGCCAAGGACCCCAGAGCTGGATGCAGTGCTCCAGGTGGAGTCTCACCAGAACTCCCTTGCCCTGCTGACTACCCTTCCTTTGATGCAGCCCAGGGTATGGTTGGCCTTCTGGACTGTGAGCGCACATGTCCAGCTTTTCACCCACCAGTACCCCCAAGTCCTCCTCTTTTATCTTAGATATCTTATCATGGGAATTCCCTTAATCCTACTTAGTACTCTTAGGTGTGCTTATTTAGTATTCAGAAATCCAAATATAATTTTGGCGTATTTCTAATACTTGTAAGTACAGAATGTTACCTTTATATCCTTTATTTTTGCTGGCAGTATTAAGTGGTACTTGCAGGTGTTTTATTTATTCTGGAGTTGCAGATACTCCAGAGAGGAGCTGTCTGATCATTTAAGCTGTTTTCATAGCTGCTTTATCATAACAAAGAAAGTGCAAAACATCTTGCGTTTTCTAATTGTCCCTATTTTTCTTTTAGATTCCCTTGCATGTGCATGAACATACTTACAGTTCCCACCTCTGTCCTTAACCTGTGCAGCTAAAATGTTACAGGTGGCAATAAAAAAAAAGAAAGAAAGGCTCTGTGCTAGAAGTCACAAATTATTCTGCTTAAAAACCTGGCAGTCTGTATTCTTTTCAGGGAAGGTACACTTAATTTTATGAAAAGCAATGCACAGCCTTAATGCTCTAGGAAAGACGAGGTGAGAACAGTAAAAGCGGTCATTTCACTCTGGCAGGTGACAGCCTTAATGGCTTTGCCTACATCCCAGTGCCGTAAAAATTTTCAAGGAAAATTTGATTATATTTATGATTTTCCCCTGTTTAGAATGACATACCTCAACATGGAATAGAGTCCAATTTTCAAAACCAGGTATTCCTATTTAATGCAAAAGGAGATGGAGGTTGTTAATTTGTTTAACATTTAGGTATGAAACTTCCAGATCCTTCTGGATTTGTGTAAGTGTTTCAGAATCTTCTTTTTTTTTTTTTTTTTTTTGTGAAAAAATTTCAAATCTACATCAAACTTCTAGAAGCTTTAAAAAGTGTCATCTGCAGAGATTGTTTAGAAGAAAGAAGCAGTTCAGTGCAGAGTACTACGCCTTCCAAAGGAACTGGTTTTGGTTTTTTTTAAAATTCGTATTCAGAACATGTATTTTTTGGATCGGTCCTGTGCATTTTTATAAATATTACTTATTTTGGTGGGGTTATTTCTTACAATTCCTGTTTATGTCTAAAGCACAGCTTGACTGCAGAAACGCAGGCAGTGTGGCTCCTGACTCTTGTTTGTCGGCCATGGGAAGCAAGCCTGTTCAGCCCTTTCACACTCGCTTGGGTAGCCTGTGTAGATTGGGAACCTGTTTTGCAGAGGTAAAATTATGGAGATTTGTGACCCTGCTGACAAGTTACTTGTATAGCCTGGAATGAAATTCTAACAGTAACTCAGAATAGCAGTTAAAGCAGCTCCTTGTGTTAATGACAACACGAGATAGCTGTAAGGAAGCGTACTCTGTCAGTAGGCATATAATAAGGAAATTCTACAGAGTGTCCTTTGGAAAATTTAATTTTTTTTTTCTCGAATGCATTGAACTTTGCTAATGTTACCTGGCGGTAAAGATGACTAATTAGGGCACATTCCAGGAAGCGCAGCTGTTTGCCCTCTTGCAAAATAATGAATATATTTGTTGTAGAGACTGTGCAAGGAGACAAATCCCCTGGTGACTGATACTTCTTTCCTTAACGGAGAGCTTGTAGCCAGGAATCTGAACTGTTAAGAAACTGCTTTGGCCAATGCGTGTTAAAACCAGCATAAGCCTTTCCAGTCAAAGACTGGAACGAACTCTCATGCTGCAGTCATCTGCCACTTTCACTCAGATTCTTCTTTTCCACTCTTTTTCAAATAGGAACTGTAAAGAAGTCACTCCTCAAGCTTCTTTCCTGAAAGAAGAAACTAAATTTAAAATATTTGAAGCCTGTTAAAATAATTTTTGACATGGCAAAAGTAGAAAAGTGTCTATGACTTTACTAAATGTTGATTAGTTGGTTTTTTTTTAGTGGGAAGATAAATTTAAAGAAATTTAACTTAAAAAGTGGTATTCATAATAGAAGTTAATCAGACTCAAACTAATGATGGCCAATTTTGTTCATTCCACTGGCTGTGTAATTTTTTAAAAATAATATTATGTTTCTGGACATAAGTCTCACTGCTGTTCTTCAAATAATATTGAATACTATCCATTCTGATTCATAGAAAATATTTTCTAGAGTTTTATCACTAATCACCTTGGGATGCATGCTAAATATTTTTTGCTAATGTTTATGGTGTTAGCTTGAAATCAGGTGGCACTTGCCAGAATTTTTGCCTTTAATGATTATGAGGTCATAGAATCATAGAATCATAGAATCATAGAATGTTTTGGGTTGGAAAGGACCCCTAGAGGTCATCTAGTCCAACCCCCCTGCAGGAGCAGGGACACTGCTAACTAGATCAGGTTGCTCAGAGCCCCGTCCAACCTGGCCTTGAATGCTTCCAGGGATGGGACCTCCACCACCTCTCTGGGCAACCTGTTCCAGTGTTTCACCACCCTCAGTGTAAAGAATTTCTTCCTTCTATCCAGTCTAAACCTACCCTGGTTTAGTTTAAAACCATTACCCCTTGTCTTGTCACAGCTGGCCCTACTAAAAAGATTTTCCCCATCTTTCCTATAGGCCCCCTTTAGGTATTGAAAGGCCCCTTTTTGATAAGGTTTATAAGAAAGAGGGGTTTTTTGCTTTTGTCCTGGTCCTGTATACATGTGTACCAATATAGTTAGGCTGGTGGTGGCTGTGTTTTAGGAAGAGGTAACTGGAAGAAGCCTGCCTTCTGAATCACAGGCTCCAGGTTCCCCCCGTAGTGAGCAACTGCGTCTGGTGTTGCAGTGAAACCTCATTTTAATTCCGCACAGGTTCGGCTTGCACCCTCTGCAGAGGTAGGTGGAGGATTGCTCTAGTACTGGAGGCTTCTGATCTTTAAAGTTTTAGCTTGTTTTTCTGTGGCTGGTTTCTTCTCACTTGTTTTCATATCAGCCTGATATGACGAGCTGAAATAATTCTTCCCCTTTCTTGCTGTTCAACTTCTGGATGTTTTTATAGACTGAGGTCTACTGTAAGAGCTTGCTTGTTGAAAGAGTAAGTATGCCAAACTCTCCTGCCTGCTGCTGCAGGATGGGCACGTCCTTCCCTCGACTGCTACGCTCTTTCTTTCCGTTTCATCTCGGTTGAATTCTGCTCCCCTGAACAGCGTAGGTACATACGTACTTTTGTTTACATACATAGCTATACATCTGTCATAAACGGCATCTCCAGATAGAGTTCTGTCTCTTCTGGAATTACTTGTAATGATTTTTTCTTTTCTTACCTCTGCTAAGGGTTTCATGATGCCACAGGCATAAGATACACCTTGGCGCTAACTGTTGTCATATTGCGGCAGCATTTCTGGTACAGCTTGGAAGGCAAATCACCAACACGCAAGGCTCGTCTGGCTGTGTTACCACTGGATTGTAATGCACGTTATTAGTAAACATATGGCAAGACATGTTTTTCTTCATGCTTAGCTGTGAAAGCTGCTCTGAGTAGTGTCTGTGATGGTGTAGCAGATGCTTTTGGAGCTCAAGGGCATATGGGGTTGTGAGGTCCTGGGTGGATTCAGCCATGGTGCATGCTCAAGGCTGTGAAGTCCTGACTGAAGCAAAAAGAGATGCGGCATGTGTGGCCCCTTCACTTTCTGCACGAGAGAAACAGTACAGACCGCTTTGTTAAAAAACATTGGCAGGATTTGTCCATTTGAGCTTATTGCAAGAATGGTGCAAAATCTGTGGGCAGGTAGAGTTATCCCTGTTTCAAGTGAAGCAGGTTAAACAGTGTTTGTTCTAAGCATGTGCTGCTGAGGTAGCTGCTCATCTAGGGCTGGCTTGAGGGTGAAGAAGGCCCGGTTTAATAAGATCAAGACCCAGTCATCAGGAGAGAAGCTCAGTGGTGTTTATTTATATTGAAAAACACAACATTTCAAGCATCAGTAGATGTTGGGATTGTGGGTATGGGAGCCTCAAAGGAAGCCTGTGGGGTGAGCCTTGCACTAGGGCAGTCTCTGGCTGTTGTGGGGAGTGGTTCTGGTGTCGTCTTCTTGCCCACCTCCACCAGGAGAACTGCGTGCTGTGCAATGAAAAAGGTGGTTGCTGAAATGGACGGCATCCATTCAGATGCTGACAAGGCAGGTATGATGCAATGACAGCCAAGTGAGGGACCTTGTCGTGGCAAGCCTGAATTTGGGTCTTGAGATGGTCAAAATGCTGTCAGGTTAGGTGCAGGGTGAGTAGATAGAAAGAAATGCGTTGCACCTAGGAAAAGCTGTTGCAGGCTGGTAACGTCCCTTACTTACCAAGCATGCTTAATGCCTGAGTGAACGTAATGGAAATTTGGGCTGAGAAGTAGGCTATCTAAGAGCAGTATTTTTGGAAAAGTGTGGGGTGTGAGTGTTACTTAAAATGCAGGAGTCCCTGTGTAATCAAGCCGTGAAGGATTGGGCATGACAGATACAGCTGGAGCACTGGACTGGTAGCTGTGGTCAAGGGTTGAATAACTGAAGGAAATACTGTAACGTGAGCTAATAAATCTTTAACCTCAGAACAGAGAAGAGATTACTGGAACCATTTTTTGACCTATGTGGTCTCTAACTGGTTAAAGGGATTATGATGTTTGCTTACCATTGGGTATGGGATAAGAAACAAGGCATCCTTAAGCCCACGCAGTTCATACCTTTTGTGACTTTCTATAAAAGAGCTGAAGCTGTGGTTTATTGCTTAATTGCATACCAAGCGTCTGTGTCATCCTTTGCATACAGATAAGATTCTGTGCATCCCACCGTTGTTGTCTTATCTTTTTCTTTTGGAGCAGTAACAGATTGGTTGATCTGTCATGATCTGTGGCACAGGACCTTTTTCCTTTTGTTTCCAGCTGATCATATCCTCTCTTTGCTGAAGGATTCAAGCGAGTAAGCACTAATTTCACACACATCTTTGACTGCCAAAAATGTCATTCAGTCCTGCTCTCATGCTCGTATTCTTTCCTTCCTCGAGTCAGCAGAAACATTCATGTTCATCAGACTGAGGAACTCGATCATGAGATCGGTTAGCCGGGTTTTTTTTGCACCCCAGCAGGTTTTTTTCTGTGAATCAGTCCTGCGATACGGTGTGCCACATGGCCAAACAGACGCTTATGCTACCACAGGGAGCGCTCAGGCTGGGGGTGGGGAGGAGAAGGCGGAGTTAGTGTAACATGTCTGAGGGTTGGGAGTTGTGCAACCACTTCACTTGGAGTGAAGTTTGCGTTCATAAAAGTCTCTCAGTCTGACTTTGCACTTAGAAATACTGGTCTGTATATCGTTTCGCTGAAACTAGTCCTTCTCTAGCTTCTTCACTTTTTCCTAAGTGTTTTGTCTTCCTGTGCGAAGGATGCCTCTCGGCATTGTGGGAGGAGTCGCATGAACTCTCGCAGTCTTTGAGCCATGTTTTGTAACTGAAGTTTTGGTTAAATATGTTACCTAATCTGTAGTAGAAGCCTTCTTTTAGCCTGATACTTACCCTTCCCGTGCTGCCTGTTACAGTTTTTCCTTTAGCGAGTCCACTGTCCAACCATGTCAGTAATAGCTGTCCATCATTCACTAGTAGCTTTCCACATAGTAAGTCTAGATCGGGAAAGATAGTAGGCTGTTTTCACATGACCGACTTTCGAGATAACCGTTTCTGAATTATGTTTCAGTTTCATTAACCTCTCGTTCTTTAAAAAGCTTTCCATAACCTGGACCGATACTGTAAACTATCAGGCTTGTAGTTGGTCAGGTCACTTCTTTCCTTTTTCCTTTCCCCTTTGTTGTTTGCTGTTTTTCAGTTTTCCTAAATTTCAAATGTAATTTATCCAGCCTTAAATCAAGATAATCGACATCTGTATGTAAGAATTTTTTAGGCAATTTTGTAAAGTGTTGTAGGGTATCTAAAAATACTTTTCAGAAAGCTGTTTGATTCTCTTCAAGCCAGTTTTTAAAGTATATTTTTTTGTTCGAGCATTGAGTGTTTGAATACAGCTCAGCTTTATTTCTCAAACATAAACTTGTGTATCAGAAAATGCTGCCTTTGAGTAACGTTTACGATCAGTAACGTGTATGATGTACCATGGTAGTGTTTGGCATTTATTAGTGTAACTTGCCACAGTAAAGTGTGAGATTTACCTTGGAATGCAGGGAAATTTGACACAGGAATGTCTAAGTACAGGAGATGTACGGAAAGCAAAAGATGCTGGACACTGAGATTTTTTCATTAACCTCAGCCTTTCTTTAGCTACATCCAGTGATTCGATTTTGTAGTTAGCTCTTATGACTATCCGTCTTCTCGGTGTCAGCGGTGGCAGGGTTGCGTTCCAGGACGTGTATGAGAAAGGCTGATGTAGCATATGCAATCCACATGTGTGTATACTGTGCTTTAGATAAAACCTTTGCTGTATAAACTTCTCAGTAAATAAAAGTGTAGCTGACATACATATGCAAGTCAAAATATTCTTGTGTTTATACTAGTAACCATGCAGAGTTTTTAAAAAAATGTGCTTCTTTAGCAGTTAATTGTTTTTGTATAGCTTTTCAATGCAAACGGCAAGTCAGTGCATGCAAAAGAAGAGCTGGGATTTAAAAATATATTTTAAATATTAACTAAGGGAGGAAAACTGGTAGTATTTAATCCTGATCTGCAGTCTCTTTTTCAAAATGTATGAAAAAGTTAAAACAATATTGTTTCTTAAACTGGGTAGACTGAATCCTGAGTCATTTGCTGCAGTTCTCTGCTGCTCCAAAAGCTATAATACAGAAGATCACTTAGAATAGCATTAGTTCTGACAGAGGTACTTGAACAAATCGAGACAATACACGGAAGCCACAGTGCTGTGACTTGCTTCCCTATTACAGTTGTATTTTATTATCTGTTGAACCAAAATGGTGAAGGTTTGGTAGACGTAGATGTCTGATTTTACTGTTTAGGATTTTTTCCAGCTTCTTCAAGAGACGGCTGAAGAGTACACTGCTTAGGGATTTGTAACATGTCTTTATGGAGCAGGCTAAGGTATTTACTGATGATAGTTAAAAAGGGGACTGCACACACAGTTGTAGCTAGCAGTGAATATATAGATCATGTAACCTGTAATCAAACTCAAAAATTAATGTTTTCTGACCTGATAAGCTCCGTTAGAAAAGAAATTGGAAAGTATCTAATGTGGTTGATGGGATACAGAACAAGAAGTGGGATTAACGTACATACTTTTTCATGCTGCTGCTAGTTTCCTCATCTATCACCACTCAGGTAAAATCAAAAAATAAATGTCATAACAGGAATTATTTTTGGTTATTAAAACAGTCTGTTTTTTCTGAGGTGTTTTCCTCTGGATTTTTTCTTCCTAATTCTTAAGAACAATTATCTGGTAGTACACAATATTGTGCTGAAGAATTTCTCCCTTTGTTAATTCGTCTTAAAAATCCTGATCTGCCCTGCCCCAAACTTACTCATCAAAAATAATAAGGGGGACAAATGCCCTAGAAAGAGAGCAGGTGCTGGAAAACGGTGAGGATCTCTGTTGGACAAATCTTGGCTTAGAAAGCAGAGCCTTGCAGAGCTGATCTGTGGTAGGTGAAGTGGACGGAGGTAGCAATAATAAAATGAGTTCCTACTAATGGAGCTTTTCGGGCTTTCCTTCATGGGGTGGGCGGCAGATCGGTTGCCTGTTGTTTGCTCAGTCCCCCGCAGCAGTAGGGGAGAGCATCAGAAGAACAAAAGTGAGGGAAAAAACCTCACAGGTCAAGATAAAAACAGTTTAGTAGGTGAAGGGGGGCAGAGGGGAGAACCAAATAATGCAAAAGCAATCACCTACCACCAGCAGACCAATGCTGAGACAGTCCCAGAGCAATGGCCACTTTGGACCGACCTCCGTGCGCCCCCCCGCCCCCAGCCCCACTGCCAGTTTTAATGCTGATCACAGCATTACTGTCTCAGCTCTGTCACCTTCAGACCTCTTGCCCGCTCCCAACCTGCACGTGGGGAGGGGGGCAGAGTGGGAGACAGAGGAGGCTTTGAGGCTGCTCAGCAATAGTCAAAACATTGGTGTTATCAACGCTGTTTTGGTCACAGATCCAAAACACCATAAGGGCTGCTATGAAGAAAGTTAACTCCATTTCAGCTAGACCCAGTACACTTCTGCTGACTCACCTGTCAGGCAGCAAGTACAGCAAATCTTAATAGGTTTGCTAACTTTGCTCTGAAAATCCAAATATTCTAAGATTCATGGTGAAGGCAGCACTCTGTCTTTCATTTTAATTTTACTTTCCAAGTTAAGTATTCTATTCTAATGCCCCAAGTGGACTTCTCTAGAGCTTATTTCAATTATCAAGTTAATTCTCCATGAACTCAAGCTTCCCATCTGGAGTCTCATTACATTAAAACAATGAAAGCTGCTATAAATGAGGTATCTGAATCCTCTTTCTAACAGTTAGACTCTACATTTTCTTGATCTTGTTCATGGTTCTTGAGAATAAGTTTTGGAAATGTAAATCAAAATTGGCTACTTCCTTTTTTTTTTTTTTTTTTTTTAATTACCAAGAAGCTTAACCTCTTTCTCCAGTTAAAATTCTTCTTTAAAAAGTTCAGTACATTCCGTATCTCTAAATTTACTTGTGTTTTTATGAGTAAATAACTCATGACTTTCCAACATAGCATTCTGCTGAGGGCTTGAACTGCTTACCTTCCATTAATACCACACGGTACTGTTCTGTAAGCAGCAGCAACTGAAATGTGGTAGAATCGGAAAGAACAGGAAAAATCATTCTTAGAATTTGGAACTCTAAATCTTCTCCTAGACTACAAAACTTACATTTAGGCTGTCTCATAATTCAAAGAAAATGCAGAAATGCAAGTGAAACAATTAACAGCTTTGTGAATTGGATCCAAAATCTAGTTGTATCTTTGGAAACTCATATCTGATTGACAGCATAAAACCTCCAGAAAATAGCTCTTGCCCCTGTGTGTTGTTGTGAAGGATTTCCATAGACAGACTCTGTTGTAAGCAAGCAAGCACGTGCCATCCTCCAAACTGACAGGATGTAAGCCTGGTTTGACTCAAAACCTTGAATTGACAAGCCCTATGAGATGTGTCCTCCAATAGTACAGGCAGATTTTTTCACAAGCTGTTGACAGATTTTTGTGATTCGCAGTTGCTCCATGTGAAGAGATTGTATAAGCCAGACCAACTTTGTCTGCAGGTACCTGTTTTGGAGTCCTCAGTCCCAGAGCTAGCTGAAGCACCAAGTCAGTTTCATAAAAAATCTGATGGTTTACTTGAAGTCCACCAAAACACCTAGAAACACAACTCCAGTACAGTCCTGGGACAAACTGAGTTAACATATAACATCATGATAGCATCTGGACCATTTTTCTTTTTAAAGCAAAAAACCGGACAAGACCATAATAGTTTTGGTAGCTTCCTTTTTTTTTTTTTTTGGCTGACAAATGAACAAAAGATCTTTCAAATGCTTTACAAATTAATATGACTTTTGTTCTAATTTCAGGTTTACTTTTACAATATAAACAGATAACTCCTGGTTTTTAGGACCCTTAATTACTGCAAAGTAAAACAAATTATTAAGTGCTAGTCCTTAAAGACTATGAGTAAATATGGTTTAGGTAGTTCTAATAGGTAGGCCTGCTTAATTCCACAGAGGAACAATATTTAAGAAATGTGGATAAGTTGATACTGGGACTGGATCCAGCAAATAACATTTATAACTTTAAAACATGAAAAAGTTGCACAGATGTTTGAGTATATGAGTAGTTCTGATGTAAATCCTTTAAGTAAATGTCATCGTAATTCTTAGTGGTCAATATGATGTTGTCCTCTGTTATTTACACACTAGTTACACAAGCTAAAAGCTTTAACCTAATGAGTTATGAGATGTATTTCCCAAGTTACAGATTTATGAGCTCTTAAATGCATTCCTGATCTTTCCTGTTTATATGTTTCTCTGTGTTTATTTCTTTACTCCAAGGCTTTCTCAAAGTCTTCTGTGTAGGATGTGATGACCTACAAGCTGTCTCTGCCACAGATGGATCCTGAGCTGCAGATGGTCGGGAGGGTGGCTGGTGGCGGTACCACTGTAGGTGTCTTCTGCTCTTCCTGCTTTTGGCCACTGTTGAAGGCAGAGTTCTGGGACAAAGGGACCTTTAGTCTGGTCTGGTGCAGCTGCTCTTTACGTTCTCAAGTGATTACTTAAAGCAAGGAAAACCTTTAGCTGTGGTTTTTTTTTTTAAAAAAAAAGTTCACAGCAGCAAAAGCCATTAATGCATATGCTCTGCTGGTAGCCTTAACTCGTCAATCACCCAGTCACACCTTCAGGTATGAAACAGTGCGTGAACTGGGAGGTTCCTGCTGCTGTAAGCAATGTGTGTTTCTCCTGATGAAGAGCCTGATGTCTTCCAAGGTTTAAAAGGAGGGTAAGGAAACAGGGCAGAGGAAGGCCTGCTTCCTGGCAGGCTTTTTCTCCAGCGTCAGACAGATGCTGACTGACATGTACCACTGAACCTCTTACTATTGTGAGGGAAAAAAAAAGAAATTATAATAAAATTGTGCCTTATGAGAAGATTCTCCAGCTTCTTCAAGGGCAGGTAGGATTAGCTCAGATAGCAGAGTACCCTTACTAGTCCCGTCTGACAGAGATCTCCTTACAAATCCTGGCAGTCCTGCAGGTGGTGGTGGTGGTAGAAAAGAACTAACTGAGAAACTGAAAAAGTGTGTGCAGCCAAAGGTCCCTGAGATCCTAACTAACCTCGGGGTATTTGACATTCCCCCTTCACAGTCAGGGGCAGCTTCAGCTGCTCTATGAAGAGAAAGCAGAGCAAAAAGTAGGACCATTGCCCTGTATTTCTGGAAAGCAGACTTCAACCTTTTCAGGGATCTGCTTGGAAGAATCCCATGGGATGTGGCCTCAGAGAGAAGAAGGGGCCAAGAGAGCTGGCTGATACTCAAGGATCACCTCCTCCAACTCAGGAAAGGTCCATCCCAACAAGCAGGAAATCAGCAGAGTTGGCAGAAGGCCTGCATGGATGAGCTAGGAGCTCCTGACTAAACTCAGACGTAAAAAACCAAAGAAATGTGCAAGACATGGAAGCAGGGAGGGGTGACCCAGGAGGAATACAGAGCTGCTGTCTGAGCATGCAGGGGTAGCATTAGGAAGGCCAAGGCTTACCTGGAGTTTAATTTGGTATGATGTCGTGGTTTAACCCCAGCCAGCAGCTAAGCACCACGCAGCCGCTCACTCAGTCCCCACTGGTGGGATGGGGGAGAAAATCAGAAGAGTAAAAGTGAGAAAACTCATGGGTTGACATAAAGACAGGTAAAGGAAAAGCCGAGGATGCAAACAAAGCCAAGCAAGGAATTAATTCCCTGCTTCCCACTGGCAGGTGGGTGTTCAGCCATCTCCAGGAAAGCAGGGCTCCATCACACGTAATGGTGACTTGGGAAGACAAACGCCATTGCTTTGAACATCCCCCCTTCCTTCTCGTTCCCCCAGCTTATATGCTGAGCACGACATCATATGGTATGGAATACTCCTTCAGACAGTTTGGGTCAGCTGTCCTGACTGTGCCCCCTCCCAGCTTCTTGTGCACCTGGCAGAGCTGAGAGCTGAGAAGTCCTTTGCCAGACTAAGCACTACCCAGCAACAACTAAAACATCAGTGTGTTATCAACATTCTTCTTGTACTAAATCCAAAACACAGCGCTGTGCCAGCTACTAGGAGGAAAAATTACTCAATCCCAGCTGAAACCAGGACATAAGGGATGGGAAAGGCAACAAGAAAGGCTTCTACAAGTACATAAACAGCAAAAGGAAGGCTAGGGAAAACGTGAACCTACTGCTGAAAGGGGCAGGGGAACTGGTGGCAACAAAAAACCCGAGGTACTCTACCCTTGCTCCAACCTTAGGGCTAGGGAGCACTTAAGCAAACTGGATGTACAGATGTCCTTGAGGCCTGGCAAGTTGCACACACATGTGCTGAGGGAGCTGGCTGATGCCACTGTGAGGCCAATCTCAACTAACTTCTTTTGTGGCAACTGAAAGAGTTTCCTGAAGACTGGAAGAAAGCAAATGTCTCTGATGTCTGCAAGAAGAAAGATCTGGGGAAATAGAGGCAGATCAGCATCACCTCAGTTCCTGGGAAGATGATGGAGAAGATCCTCCTGGAAACCATTTCCAAACATATGAAAGACAAGGAGGGAATTGGGAGCAGTCAGCATGGATTTACAGAGGGGAAATACCAGGCTCACCATGAGCTAGCAATGTGCCCTTGTAGTGAAGGCTAGCAGCCTTTGGGGACGTAATTTTTCTCTTCTCAGCACTGGAGAGGCCACATCTGGAGTGTTGTGTCCGCTTCCCAGTACAAGAACGATACGGACCTACTGGAACAAGTCCAACAGAGAACCTCAAAAATGATTAAGGGACTCTTCATGTGAGGAGAGGCTGAAAGAGCTGATAAGCTTGAAGAAGAGAAGCTTTAGGGGACTCTTATCAACGAAGAGGAGGGATGCAGGTTCTTCTCAGTAGTGCCAGTGACAGGACAATAGGCCTTGGGCACAAATTGAAATGTATGAGATGTCATCTGAACACAGGAACATACTTACTTACTGTGAGGTGGTCAAACAGCGGAATGGATTGCCCAGAGAGGTTGCAGAGGTACTCAAAACCCAACTAGATGCTGTCCTGGACAACCTGCTTTAGCAGTGGGGTTGGAGACAGTGATCTCAGCAGATCCCTTCCAGCCTTAACAAATCTGTGATTCTGTGATTTTGGTGACTGCTGCAATAACAGTGGAACCAACCCAATACAATATTTAACTACAACTCAGCTTAGAATTTCATCACACCTTTATCTTTCTCCTCCTCCATCAGAGAGGATTCTTACCTTAAGTGGAGACTTTAGACATTTGAGCATCGGCACAAAAAAAAATGTAATCTCAGGAAACACTCAGGTCTCCCTGGTGACATTTTCAACCAGTGAACACAGCATTCAGAGTCATCATTTCTGGGTGATCCATGTTGATGTATGTCAGCCTCACTCTGCTTGAAAAACACTTTTTTTAGGTTTTTTTGTACTTAAATAACCTCAAGATGCTTCCTCTTAGACAAGGACAAGAAAGTTTGTAACTGCGCTTTGTTCTCCGTCTGCTGCAGTACAGTGATATCTCAAATAGTGTCCTCCCAGCCACCTCAGTCAAGGGTGGCATACTCCTCCAGCGTCTTCTGCTACCATGGAAGATCTTAAGGCCTTTCCCAAAGTTGTTGGAATGTATGTTGACAGGTCTGAGGAATCTGACAAAGGCTCTGAGGTTTTCTCCTGGTATCTGATTGCTACAGAGATTGGGGTAGGCTGCTGCCAGATGTCAGAAGCAATGATTATCACCATATAAAAATACCACCTATGCAAAATTCTTGGAAAACATAAGTTTCACATGGTTTTGGTGCTTAAATTGGTGGCTGCTTCTTTATCCATCTCAAACTGATTTCCCTCATTGCTGTTGACTGTGAAAAATAACAACTTTATCTGCTTTTTTGGCAAAAATCTGTGTATGTCATGGTGCTTGTGATAAAACTTGTATTTCCAAGTTACTCTACAGATTAGCGCAGTACATTGAAATGGTTTCTGTCAGCATTAACAGTTTATATTCACTAGACTTAAATGCTTAAAATGATTTCCTTTTCTCGGAGAAGTAAGGTG
>NW_009258966.1:917330-926386 GCF_000687185.1 Egretta garzetta | reverse complement strand
TCACAACAGCAAGGACTTAGAGCTCTACCATTGAGGAGTTCCCCTTCATTTTCTGCAGTGTCTCTGAAAAAAGCTAAAACAGAATTTAACCTTCTCTAGAACTGCAAACTCTGCTTCTCTTATTTAACATTATGGCCACTCGTACGCATCTTACATATTCAGAAAAGGAAGAGGTACTGTTGCTGATAGAGACTGTCTTCCTCTCCTTGCCTCCAACTGTATCTCACCACCACATCTTTGAATGCCTGCCAGAAGCGG
Organism: Egretta garzetta; assembly: GCF_000687185.1. Lineage (NCBI taxonomy): Eukaryota > Metazoa > Chordata > Aves > Pelecaniformes > Ardeidae > Egretta > Egretta garzetta. Next base: position 926,128 of record NW_009258966.1, on the reverse strand, counting down.
TGTGTTTTTCTTCTTTCTCTCTTCTGCATTTGGACACAGACTGTACATGTCTCATTTCACTTGCAGTGATATCATCACGAACATAACTTCTTATGTTTTTGACATCTTGCCTAACTATATTTGAATGTGTGATGTCATCAACTGACATAGTATATCATGCCATATTCCACATAAATTGGTGCAAGGCATCAATGATCCCTTAAGATAGCTGTCACTGCAGTCGTTCTGAGAATTTTAAATTCTTTCTGAATGATGCAAGGCTAGACAAGGTTTTTGGGGAACTGCCCATCCAGAGTCAGATGACATGGAAGTCGCTCTCCTCAGCATGGTAGTGCACTTGGATGGTTAAGGCACAGCACTTCCGTATACCTCTGCACGGCAGCTCCATGCAGTACAGAGGGATGTCTAGCATTTTCTCACTGAATCAACAGCTGTCATAGTTTAGTGTTGACAGTTAACAACCACAGTGTGTCACATAAACAAAAGTATGACATATTCTCCTGTGTAAGGAAATCATTGACTTTTGGGAGGTTATCTTACAAGATAACACAGTTTGATTAAATATCTGGGCTGTTAGTCAGGGGCCGAGGACAAAGGTTCAAGATAACACATTGTGAGTTACGAATTCCTAAGGCTTACCTTTCTTTTTGCTTTAAGAAGCGATGGCCTTTCTGTTTCTGAGCCTGTTGATTCTCAGTATCACAACCTGATGCCTTCCTCCCCCCTCAGTCTGAAGTGCATGTTTCCACCGAGCATTTCTGCCTCTTGTTCAGAAAAGCTCAGGGATTGCTGGAGCACCGGGAGAGCTTCCCTTCCCGAGCCCTTCCCCTTTTGTCATCTGGACTGTTTCAGCCTAATAAGCCTGTGGGTTTTTCAGCCCCCTGAGGTGCACTTGTCAATTTTAAGCACGGTGTTAGTCTATGCAAATGATACCCAGTGTCCCCCTGTCAGGCCTCAGTTAGGTTCCGTAGAATTTGTCTTTGATCAGGGAGGGTGTTTCACAGGGCACCTCAATCAGCCATCGCCGTCTTTTGCAAAGGACCCTTTCAAGGCTGAAACCATGAGTGGTATTAATCACTACAGGTTATTCCAGATATATTCCGTATTCACATTCATAGTCCTCTGTCCTTTTGTCAACTGCTTTTGAGATTCAAAGATTGTAAAGAAGCTGAGAACGCAGCAGAATGTTCCAACTCTTTGTGTCCTCCTGGAGGGAGGAGATGTGAGGACATCATCGCAGCAGCTCCAGTCATGCTTAGTCGTGATGTGAGTGGATGCTCTCTCTTAAAGACATTGATTACTGGTAACATACACATTCAGGAAGATAGCAGAGCTGGACTTGGGAAGCAGTATGGGTTGAGGATGAAGTGGGCATGTCTTAGGAATGCTTCTGAGCTGTATACCACATAGGCAGTTGTTTAATACTGCTGTCTCATTTTGTAATAAATCAAGGTTTATACAGACCAGAAAGATAGCACAGGCTTGGGACAGGATGCTGAATATAACTGAGTGTTAACATTCAAATCAAGTATTTGGCCTAAAAATAAATTCCTTAATTTTTGTAATCTGATCCCCAAAACTTTGTAATCGCTAAAATGCATGTAAAAATAGAATACATACTTCATTTTGAGAGAATATCAGGCACCACAAATACAGTTAAACAAGAGCCTTGCAAGTACCTTCACATGTTTTTTGTCACTACCTGGACTTTATCTTTCATAATGTTGTTAACCTTGGTTTTGATGAAGGCATATCAGACACTTTGATCAACAGCTCGTCTCCGGTTCAGTGCAGAAACAGATACTACTTATTTGTTGGGGGTTGGCAGTTCTGCTCAGATACAGAACATTTGTCTTATTTAGCCAAAATAACATTTATGTCTAGTTTGAGCTTTAGTATAAAACATTTGTGAATTATTAACTTCCCTGTACAGTGAATTTTAGAGTACGTATTTGTAATTGCAGTGGTTTTACCCTATAAAACCAGTACCATGGGAAATGAGAAATCTGTTGCTTTATACCTGAGGGTTTTACCATAAGAGATTTGGGGAGGAAAAAGCTGCTGTCTTATTCAGCGAGGGATTTCAGCACATGGCCCTGGGTTGGATGTCAGGACCCCTGAAGAGAGCTGGCCAACTTATGTGGCATTCACAACCACCAGTAGGTTAGGTAAGGGCTTGCCTGAGCATCAGTAGGAGTAGTTGACGCACATGAGGTCCTAGTTCCTCTCTGGAGAGACACCCTACTTCGAACAGAAAGGTAGTGCCTGTTTCACCCCAAAATTAATGTCCTGGAGCTTTCACCTCTGAAACAAGGTCTTTCCGTGCATGGAGGTTGCTAATACATAAATTCAGGCTAAATATCACTTGTGGGGTTTGGTTTTTTGTTCATATATTGAGGTTAGGAACAGCTTCAAGATGATAAAATATTCTTACTTCAAGTCTCAGTCGAGGTTGAGCATCTCAAACCAAATTTGGTTTTGATTTCATTTAGAAACCATTTGATGAAAAAAACGTAAGTTGCTCCAAGTTGGAGATCAGATAAGATGAACATAAATCTCTGTGGTCATCAGATACATTAGTTTCTTTCAGATCTTTGTTGCACAAACATTATGAACTATGAGTGGTTTCTGGTTTCTGTTGTGCACATTGACCTGTGTACATCTGTAGTTCTGCAAAGAATTTTTAAGCTGTACTTAAAAGAAGGAGGTGGCATTGATGTGTAACAGTTCTCGAAAGGTAAATATTCATGGATACCATATTTCAAAGGATCTGGTTTTTCCTCCATTTTTTAGATAGACAATGGGTACCCCACAGGTGCTCTGTATGTGAGTACAGGTATGCATCATCAGCGAAGGCTCCACAGACACCTGTGTCACCCAGGGTCACGTGGGAGATACTGACATTTGCTATACCTTGTCACTTATAAATGCAGCAAACTTTTTGACAGAGTTTTTCTCCAAGCATTGTATTAAGACAGATTTCTTTATTGGTGTTAGATACTTGCATATTTTAGTGCAGTAGGTTCTTTTTTCTTTTCAATTTTTCCCTACTCATTCACTATTAAGTGTTTGTTTTTCACCTATTTCTGTTTAGTATTGGAATAAATGCCAGAAACCCATTATGACAAATGGGAATTTCTGTTCCTTCCTTGCAGTCAGTAGGGTCAAAACCCTGTAATGACTGATGAGATGGTGACCCTTGTGTTTTTTGTCATGCTGTGATTTTTCCAGTGAAGTTTTCTCTTCTTTACACCCTTACTCACTTTGTTTGATAAACTGATACACTTCTAGAGTTCCAGGTATCTACATGTGGAGACTGCTGTGTTTAAATTGCGTAGGAATTTTTAAATTAGATTATTTGTGCAGGGACTGTTGAAGAGCTCTCTTGAATTGTTCAAAAGCTTGAAGGTCAGTCTGCATTTACAGTATAAACTATGGAGTAAAAACCACAGAGGATTGTGAAACCAAACTCTCAGGAAATGGGGAAACATGAAGGCTTTAATATTATGTTGCCCAAACACGTTCACTGTTTACTGCCAGGTAAGCTGCTGCTGGTTTTTTCCTGATGTTAAAAGTAAGTTGCGTTACATGGGTTGGAATGATCTGTTTTGGGAAGGCATCACATTAGCTTTGAGTCAAATATATTTGCAGCCTGGCCTCATAATGCTACATTTCACCTCTGCTTTTCCGTTCATTGACTAGACTTGCTGCTGTTTTCTACCCGCAGACAACTGAGATCAAGTAAGCCTGTTTGGATATGAAAACCCAATGTGAATGGAACAGCTATGTAGCCAAGTGAACATAGGAGTCTTCTGCTGAGTAGATGATGTTTTACTGCTTTCAGTTAATGTGTTCTTTAGTACTGTTCTTCTAGCTCCACAGTTAAAACAAGCATATCATGTCTGGTATTTGATAAAGAATGGAGATGTATTTTTTCAGTTTCACTTACAGAGATGAAAAACTTGATAACTCTATATTGGCTTAAAATATGGATCAAACTGTTGGGGAAAATCTTACCTGCTTAGATAGCATTGTTTAGAGTGATAGGAATGTTTTAAGTGCTGGCAATTCCTGCTTCATCTTTTTTCATGGGGAATGTGAAGGCATTTTTACATACATTTAGGATGAAATGCTTTAAGGCAATCAGGAAGTAGAAAACATAGATTTAGTATTCATTTTATTTTCTTAGGCTTCTGAAAACATGATAGGCAGGTGTCTCTACCCAACACGGATTAAACGAGAATATCCTAATTTGTTTTATTGCATCTCTGTTACTATAAATTAACTGCATTTTTTTAAAATGTCTGCTAAGGTCTTAATTGACATACAGAAAAAAAAAAAGTGACTAACGCTTGGGAAAAAAAGACTGGGGGGGGCATGGTCCCCAGATAATTGTAGTTTTATGATATATACAGAAATGTGTACTATTGTCTAATTATAGGTAAACCATCCTTCTCTACTATTTGAGTTGGTCTTAATTTTCAAAAGAAAAAATTCTTTGGAGTTTTTGAATTCTCATAGAATTACTGAGACTTTGTCTTTACCTGGAAGTGACATAAAGAAAAACGTAATGCTTGGGGATGTTTTGCAGGCTCCGCGAAGCTTGTATGTGCAATCTTTATCCATGGCATTCTGTGGTTATGGTGGGCATTTTAATCCTGCAGAGTAGTGATATTTGTGACTTCTTGGCATCGGACCTTCTATCATTGCTACACATCAGCCGAGAGGCCATTATAATTCCCCATGATCAGATGAGGGCCGGGGCTCATCTCTCCCCTTCCCACACTGGCCTCCACACGGCTCCTTCACCCCGTCTGTTCCTTGCTGGGGACCTGTTTCAGCATGACCTCTCCTTCACAGAGGTGACTACAGCATGAAGAGTCTCTCTTTTCCTGTTTGAATTCCTGAAATAGGGGTGACCTACTCCAGTCCAGAGTCCAGACCCCTCTGTCACCCACAACCCCCCTGAATTACCCACTATCCCCCAGATTTACCCACTGTCTCTGCACATGAAACAGTCCTGCGTGTCTGGTGAGAGGAAAGGCTGCCACTGACTTTGAAGCTGGGAAGGTGAGTTACAGGTATCTCAAAACCTTCCCTCCAGGGGGAAAGAAAAGGTTGCATTATCCCATTTCCGGAAGGGCAGTGGCAGGATAGGGAAGGGAAAAGCATACAGGCAGAGCAGGGCTGAAGCAAGTCATTGCAGGCAGAACTTGGGGGCAAGGGATGAGCATCATGAGTTAGCACGGTTGTATCTGTACCTTGAAGTGATACTTGAAATTCTAGTATGGTTTTAAATTCATGAAGCCACGTTGTTACCACTATGTCATCCGTTATATTGCTGTCTTAATATAAATATCCTCTAGATAGGTTTAAGTCTTTTTTCAAATGTAGCTGGGATTTGGGTTGGAAAAAATGATAGACATTTTCTGCTGCTGTCTGGTGTATTGATGACTGATTTCAGGCGATGGCCGCCGCGTCAGAAGCGTTTAGTTCTCCACATTTTCTATTCCAGCCTGTGCAGATGAAACATTATTTCAACCTTCTTGTGTGAGTTGCAATATGAAATGTTAATGCGGGGCTGTACGTGAAGCCACTAGACTGTTTTACCTGCCCTTTGCTGCTACTCTTGCTCTGTTCCCTAGACTGGAGCAAAACAGTCCTGGAGACCATCTTTTTTTTTTTTTTTTTTTTTTTTTTTTTTCCTCAGGGCGCTGTTGCCACCTGGTGGCATTGGCCAAAACCGGCAACAAATGCTCAATGACCAACATCAGTCACTGACATGAGTCACGAGCGAGATGAATGTGGGATGTGCAGGGGGGCAGTGGGTGGATGGATGTGGGCGTCTCTTTTAAGGTTTGACCTCTGATCAACACTTGAAAGTTTCTTACGTGGGATTTCTGATGAACGTGCCCCATCCCTTCTGCGCCACCAGTGTCAGAGTCGGTGGTCCAGTCTTTATTCTTTTTCTTGTTCTTTTTCTTCCTCCATTTATTTTCTGAAGTGGACAAAGATACTAACTGTTGTCTGTACTGAGCCTCAGATTTTGGAAACACTCTGTAAAGTCCTTAGCCTTCAGGAGGAAATGCTCTAGGACAGCCCTAACAGCCACCTGAACAGTAAATCATATTAAGTATGTGCCATAAGTCAGCTTTCAGCAGAAGAGACATTGAGCAAAAAGACTAGGAAGTCTTGTTCAGACCTTGTTATGCAGATCCCTTTTTTTTTTGTTTGTTTGTTTGTTTTTTTTGTTTGAAACTGAATATTTGCAATAGTTCATGGAGGTCTTGCAATAACCCTGTGAAGTGGTATTCAGTTTGGCCTAGCCCCAAAGTGCAAACGCTGTTGTTATTGTTGCTAAAAGCAATCTCAGAGCTGAAGTACGAATTTCCTGTAAAACAGATAAAATGCTTGAAAGGTTAGACATGCTTCTACTAAACAAACTCATTTGTGCTCCAGCAAAAATTCCTGAGTTGTGGGGTGGGTTTTTTTTTGTTTTTTTTTTTTTAATTGGAGCTCACAGCAATCAATAAAAATCCAACACTTGAGTTTTTAATGCAATGCTAAAATGCTAAACAGAGTTTACACCTGGAATCTGCCTACATTGCTCACTAGCGTAAGCCTTAATATAGGGGAAAATGAGCAAGGTATGGATTTTCAGTTGTCCTAACTAGATTGGAAATCATCCAAGCCATTCTTTTGTGAAAGAAATACTTATTTTTAGCTGCAATTTGGTTGTTGTTTTTTTTTTAAAAAAAAAAGGATCAGAGAGCTATTTTAGTTTCAAATTCTCCTAGCCAAAAAAGAAATATTAAAGGTTAGCTGTAACTGGGATCTTCCTTACGTGGACACCACATGCCTCTGCTGGCATGGTTGGTGGAAAAGAAGATGACGGATGCTGCTGCTCTGTTAGACAGTCACTCTCACTTGGACCGGCCTAAAGTGCTGATCAGCCAAGTGTGCTTTAGTTACGAAGATGTCACCATAGGCCAGGGGAAGCAAGTGCTGAAAATCTTCCCTCTAAAGCTGCCATAAATGATGAGTTCTTAGATTCAATTGGGTATCGGGAACGGACTTTTCAACACTTGTTCAGCATAGTCTTAGTTAATATTTTCTCAAAAGAAATTCAGTTTTTGCAGGTACTTTTCCAGATTCTTAACGTGGCTTCAGTCTAAGTTTTAGGCAAATAATAAACCGATTTAAAACCAATTTGGAACACACAGAAATCAATATGGTTCTTTGAATGAACACCACATAATTAGGTACATCTGGCTTGTGAATGTAAACTATAGCTAAACTGAATTTTTAAAGAGCAAACTGCTTAGGTTTAATATCCATTTAAATCCCTCTTTTAATCTTTTTTAATTAAATTTGAACTAAAAGGAGATTATTCTCATAGCTTGGTATTTTTTAGTTTTGTTTGATTTGAAATTTTATCTAGATAAGATTGCATTTGATATGCAAGTGGTGTTTTGACTGTTTGCATGATTAATGGCTTTGGCGTCTAAAAGAAAAAGGGCATAGTTTGATTGTTACGTATTAGCAAAACACTTGGATCGTTCGCTTGGGACTGGAACACAGCCCTCGCAAGCCGAGACACATGTGTACCATATGTACACTGCTTTTATATGAACAAAACCCTTCATTTTTTAAGGTAATATTCAATTTTCTGTTCTGTCAGCATCGCTGCCATACCTTTAAAAAAAAAAGTGAACCTCATTAGCTGTATACTCCAGCAGCACTGTTAAAAACATACTGTGTTTAACAGTAGTTCAGGCACTTTGTCTTCAAGCTCTTTTTGACTTCTGGCTATGTGATATTAGATTTTCTGGTTTTAATTAAAATATCCCTTTGCATTTATAATTGTCCCAGCACTGTGTTTTGATGCGTAAGTATCTGGCAATACCTCTTTTCTTACGTCGTGCTGAGAGCAGATCTGGTGTAAGTATCTCTTCTCGTGTCCTGTGGTGACGCTGTCAGTCTCTGTGTAGCACATTGACTCCCCGCTCGTCTGGGGAATCTGTGATGCTTTTGTGTGATTTCTGTTTCTGATGCCGGGTTTTTTCATGTTTATGTTTTTGGCATTCTGCATGGACTTTTCTTTCGTTTTTGCAAAGGCTGCAAGGTCATACAGTAACACAACCGTTTGTAAGGGTTTTATCACAAACTAGCACTGAGAAGCTTATTTTTCTATGTGACAAAACTACCTCAGATCTGCAGTTCTCTTTACCAGACTGGAGGATTGCACCTTCCTACCTCTGTTCATGTGTGTCTCTTAGTCTCTTCAATGCTGCCTTTTGCTTGGCTTAGCTGTGTTGGCAGTAGCAACCCATGTGTGCTCCTTCTAAAGGAAAAATTAAAACCATAAGTGAAATTTTGGTATCTGGAGAAGTAGGGCTATAAGCCTGTATCAGTACCTGTTGCAGTCCTTGGTGCAAGGCCCTCAAAAGACAGCTAACCTTGACTATCTGTCTTTAACTTCTGTCATGTCTTCTACAAACTCCTGAATGTTCAGCAACTATCATTGATTATCACGTATTTGTGGATAGCAACCAAATCATTGAATGTTATTTGGCCATGTTTGCTCTTGAGGAATTGTTTTATAGTTGCTTCTACGCTGAAACCTTGCCTTCAGTAACTGGTAGCTGCTGGATAAATAAGCGCCTCTCAGTACATGGTATGGAATCATAGAATGTTTCGGGTTGGAAGGGACCCGTAGAGGCCATCTAGCCCAAGCCCCCTGCAGGGAGCAGGGACACCGCTAACTAGATCAGGTTGCTCAGAGCCCCGTCCAACCT
>NW_009258966.1:893050-917179 GCF_000687185.1 Egretta garzetta | reverse complement strand
GAGAGGTGCTCCAGCCCTCGGATCATTTTTGTAGCCCTCCTCTGGACCCGCTCCAACACTTCCATGTGCTTCTTGTGCTGAGGGCTCCAGAGCTGGATGCAGGGCTCCAGATGAGGTCTCACCAGAGCAGAGGAGAGGGGCAGAATCACCTCCCTCGACCTGCTGGCCACGCTTCTCCTGATGTAGCCCAGGGTACGATTGACCTGGGCTGCCAGCGCACATTGCCAGCTCATGTCCAACTTTTCATCCACCAGCACTCCCAAGTCCCTCTCAGCAGGGCTATTCTCAATCCTTTCTTCCCCAGCCTGTATTGATACCGGGGGTTACCCTGACCCAGGCACAGGACCTTGCACTTGGCCGTGGTGAACCTTGTGAAGTTCACACAGGCCCACCTCTCCAGCCTGTCCAGGTCTCTCTGGATGACATCGTGTCCTTCTGGTGTGTCAACCGCACCACTCAGCTTGGTGTCATCTGCAAACCTGCTGAGGGTGCACTCGGTCTCGCTGTCTAAGTCATTGATGAAAACATTAAACAGCACTGGTCCCAGTACGGACCCCTGAAGGACACCACTCGTCACCGGTCTCCATCCGGACATCGAGCCATTGACCACTACCCTCTGGACGCGACCATCCAGCCAGTTCCTTATCCATGGAACAGTCCACCCATCAAATCCATAGCTCTCCAATGTAGAGAGAAGGATGTTGTGAGGGACCGTGTCAAAGGCTTTGCCGAAGTCTAGATAGATGACATCCATTGGTTTTCCCTTGTCCACTGTTGTTGTCACACCATCATAGAAAGTCTATGTGGCTACAATAAAACCATTGTTGTTATTAGTGTTTTTTTACAACATGATACCTATTGTCAAGGCAACAGAATTACATCAGACCTCTCATCTCAGAAGTCATGGTGTTGCTCTGTGTGTGAATTTGCAGAGTTGTTTTGAAAGAAAAAAGGTAAGCCAGTGAGACCCATTCTGAGCTGAGAGCAGTCTCGTAGCCAAAAGGTGGCGATCAGTTTACGGCAGCATCCCAGTCCTGTGCTGAAGCTTTGCTCAAACGTCCGACAATTGGTGGCAGACGCAGATAAAGCTTATGGAGAGAGCTAGTTTTGAGGCTAAGTGAAGATGTTTCCTCACCTCTTAACCACAGAGCTTTTGAGTAGAAGCAACGGCAGCTTAAAATCAACTGCTGTCGCTATTGGGAAACCAACAGTCTTGGCATGTTTGTAACAGGAACACAGGTTTGGAAGATGCATACTGCCCAGTAGCCTTGACAGTTTGCAAGGTGGTTACTATTACGTTGTCTTCTTGGGCTGTCAGCGCTGAAAATACATAGAAGTGATAGGGGGTATTGTGCAGATGGACATTGTAAACTCTACAGATAAGACTGATGGGACTTCCAAGTTTCTTAGCAAAGTTAAGCTCAATATTAAGCAGGTTCAACTTTGTGAAACCTTTTGTGCATTTATCTTCCTACCATCTGTCTGTCCATTTTCTGTCTGAGGGAGAAGAGCTGAGGTGAGGAGCCTCTGTAAAGCAGGTTTTTACTGCATCCATATGGAAGCCAGGATTTGTTGCCTACTTGCTGCTTCTTCCTGTCCCTAACTCAGTGGGCTCATTGTGAATCTGTTCATCGCCCTGTACTGCTGCTTATTCTGTCAGTTTGTTATCAGAAAGGCGGTCTTTGGATGTACTTTTGTTCAACTTACTCTATAGTGAAGCCCTAGGTTTCACTTACTTTGACTGAAGGCTGCACCAGCAGTGCGGTGTGGGTTCGTGCAACACTAAATATGCCGTATATTGCTCTTGCAATGAAAGAATGGACAGGCCCCAATAAGCCGCTAGCAGGGTGGAGAAAGGATACTGAAGAGGACGGTGTAGAAAGAGGCAAGGAGGGGGGAGAATAGGATGAAGTGCTGGCTGCCAAGCATGCTGCAGAAGCTGTTGAGGGATCACCTGATCCCTTGGGGCTGGAGTTTTTATAATTCGTTAACCACATGGTAGAAACATGCACCAGAGTATCATTTGTGGGTCTGCCCAATAGGTGGAAGTGTTGTGAGTGCTTCAAAAAGTGCCACAAGCATTGTCTGAATTGGTCTGAAGTCTGTTGTGCAAACGGGAAAAACGAGTTAATGATCAGGCCAAACCCAGGAGTACCCATATTTTTCAGATCTGGCATATAGATCAAACTGCTGATGTTTGGGTTTATTTTGTCTCTCTAGCTTTCAGTGGACTGAACTTTTTCTAAGATGAAAACAGCACCTGGTACATGGTTTATGTGAGTGAAGACAAATTGCTTAAAAATTCTGCACTGTAGATAACTGAGATGTTACAGTTGTGCTGTTACATGAAAACACTGAATGCTGTATGCTGAAAACAGTACTTCTGACATCCATCTAAAGCTAAGCAGTGTCTAGATTATCTTACATGTATGTTTCGTGGTGGAAGATAAATGGGAATCAGGAGTGAAGTCCAGCTACAGCAACAATACAGCAACAAACCTAATCCTTTTAGTTATAAAAGTGCTAATAAGTTATAAACAGTGCTAATAAAATCACACAGCTACTTAAAAATCCTCTTTTTACTGTAGAATAATGTTAAAACCCAAATTAGCAAAATTGCGTAAGAGTTGGAACTGGGTTTTGCTGCGCTCACACTACACAAACAGTGCATATTGCACTCTCTTTTGCAATAATAAAAGTAACACAACTACAGATGGTGTTGCTTTACCTCTGGGTTAGGAAATAACTTTAAAATAGCTTCTTGTTTTGCTAATTTGAATGTCTGTGTGTAACTGTTTAAGTGCATAACTGAAAGCAGAACAACTTAAGACACTATGCAAGAAAACCTGGAATTTCACTTTTCTTCTGTGACTCCGTGCCCTTCCCTCCACACCTTTCTTCTCCCTGTGCACCATTGTGTACATGTGATGCCTGCGTGTGGCAGCAGCAGAAGGCACAGACTGGTCAGGGCTGTGCTGTTTGGCACCCGGGAGGATGCCTGGCAGCAGGATTTCTGCATCCAGGGGCTGGGCAGTGCTGGAGGAGGCAGCAGCTCCTCACTTTGTGCTGCAAGATCTCGGTGTTCTGTAGGGATGCCAAAGAGCTCATCCACCAGTCTGAACTAATAGGGAAGGGCTAGAAAACAAAAATGTCTCCTGTTTTATAAACCTGTGCATCTTGAGACTCGGTGCAGCTATGGATCTGCCTGCCTGAAGGAAGGTTGTAGTGGTACTGGAAGAGATGCAGAAAAGGACGAATGGAGCAAGTTCAGGGCACATTTCTGTGTTGCCTTTGACTGCTTACTCTATCAGTAACTTCTATAAAAAGATCTTCTGGTAAAACTTACAAGTGAACAGGCACCACTTGCAGAAGAGGTAGCTACAGTTAATTTCCTAATGATATCTCTATGTGGCTTCCAGGCTTTTGAATTTGAAAATTTGTCCTCTTTTTTTTTTTTTTTTTTTTTTTTTTTTTTCCCCCCATCTCGTACCTTTTTTCTGAGATACTGTATAAACGTCTTGTTGCCCTTCTGATAGGGCAGCATGTTTGGCAGTTCCATAAATGTGTGCACACCAGACTGGCTGCACTTATTTCTGCTTGGGAGAGATCTTGGGTTGAGATATAACAATCTTCAATCTTGTTCCCTTTCAGAACATTAGTTTGAGAAAAACTCAAATATTTGATAATTGGTGAAATGCATTTACAGTGATGGGTGTATCACAATGTTTCTCATTACATTTTGCAAATGATACATCTGAAGAAATAATACATGTGAATGCTTCAGGACAGTATCCAATGTTCTCCTTGTCCTGTGTGAAAACTTGCGCTATGTGCCTGTAATCCACACCTATTGAAGACTGTCAGAGACTGAAAGTTTGTCAACCCAAACCCCTTGTTTCAGAAATAGGTACAGCCTGTTGGGGCTGCAGAAGAGAGATGGCGTAAGCTTTCCTTATGTTACTGCATGATTGCTAAATGGAAAAGTTTACATAATCCCTAGGTTATACATTTAAGTATGGTATCTTTGAGTTCACTCCATGAAAAGCTGGTTGAAAAGCAGTGAAGTACTGTGAAAGCCAGTATGTTGCTTAACTATACAGTCTTACAGGGGACAGTGTAGTGCAACACTTGCTTTCTCATCGCTGATGCACACAACATTCTCCATCCTTGCTAATTCATGGGAAAGAAAATGTCTACGTCATGGCTACTGACATAGCATAAAGAAACCACACCTGGAGTTATGTGTATTACGGTCTTTCAAGGTACTTGTACACATCTTTCTTTTGGCTCACAGTTGAGATTAGGGTGGGAAACCAAGATTTCCTCAGCCACCATTAGAGTTCTGACACGTGGCTTCAAATAACTCAGCACAGTTAGAGCTGGCAGAAGACACCCAGTTGGCTTAGAAAGAGAAGATGATTGGTGGCTGTCATCTGTAGCAAGGAGTTGAAGTTGGGCACGGACCTTGTTTTTATTGTTCAAAGGTTTGCAATCCATTGAACGTGACATTCTGGAAGAGCAGAAGTTATCACCAGACAATTTCAATTACGTTAACCAAACATGGGGAGTTTTTTGGTTTGGTTTTTTTTTTAAAAACCCATCAATATGTAATGGTGAAGTGTTACATTACTACTTCCTTCTCTAGAACTGTTCTAGGGCTGTGCAGGGGTTTTTTTGCAGTAGATTTATTCTTGCTTCCATGGCAGCTGCCTCCTCTTGAAAGCCTCTTCCTGATACTTTTCATGTAGTAGTGCCGTTTCCTCTTTTTTGTGAACCAAAGCATCACAGTCTGTTTTGACATTTCAGCACTGAGCTTCAGAATCTTCTCGGCAGTAATTTTAGCACCATTTTGGGGCCATTATGATATTTATTATTTATTTTATATATTTCTAAAGGATGTAATAGGTTTTTGCCACCTGTGTTTCTAATAAGAAGATGCTTCTGTAAACAGAGCTGTCTCAGCGTGGGCTGAGATGCAAAACACAAGCAAGGTTTTGAGACGGGCTGGGGATGTGCTGACACACAGCTACCCATCCTTTCACAACGCCCTGCATATTGCTGTAGTAAGCCAAGGCCTGGCTACAGCCTCTTCTTTCTGTGGAAACCCTGCCTTAGTGTTAGCAGAAATGAGGACAATTTACAACAAACGATGAGCTAAAAAACAAAACAAAACAAAACCGGCTAAGTTTTTTTGTAAAGTAAAACCAGAAGGTTTTTCATTTCAGCAGAGAAGGGTGTAGAGGACGGTACTTCACTGCACCCCCTTGTCTGACCCAGCTTGGTGGCTTTTAGACTTTTAGCCACTGAAACTTAAGTATGTAAACCCTTTTTTTTTGCATGTGCCACAGAAAAGATTTAATTTTCCTCCGGGAATTCTGGCTTTCCCTCCAAGACGGTGTCTGTCCAACTTTGTGGTGGGTTTTAAGCCCTTCATTTTAGGAGGTTACTTTTCTTTTCCTTAAGAGAATGTGCCCTATGAAATTTAGCTGTGTTTACTGATTCTATTATTACAGTTTTTGTCATTCTTTGTTTTGTCCTTCCTGCTCCATATCACATGCACAGTTTACGATTAAAGAGGGGGTTTTTTTTAAGCTTCCAGGCTATTTACTCATTGTGGGATCCAGAAATCAGTCTGGATATTTTGATAACTGGCTCTTCCCTGCAGGTGAGGTAGTATCATCCCTCGTCTGGGTTCCAGTGGTGTCCACAGACTCCCTTTAATTTTTACCTGTCTTATTCTTTTACTGGCCTTCTAAGTAAAATTACTGGAGTTCATTGAGTGCAGACTCAAAAGAAGGTGATAGCGTCCTCATGATAGAATGCCATTAGAAGTCGCTGCTTAACCTAAGATCAGAAAATTACCTACCTAAACACTCTTCGGTCTTGTTGGGGTCTCTTCAGCCAACATATGTGCTTTTTAAGAAGCAAAACAACAAAAATGAAACATACACCTCCCCCCCCCGGTTTCTGGAGTCTGAATTGAGACCCTGTATGCAGGAGGAACAGGGATGAGAGAAGAGATGTGATCGTGACTCTGTAGGGAAGAAACAAAACAAAATCGTTGGGTGTTTGTTGTCTGTCCAGAGAGGTCTGAAGCTTCTGAGAGATTTGAGAATTCTTAATTTTCAGAACTTGCTAATGTTTAACCAGCCATGAGGCTTGTTATCTCTCCATGTCTGTCTGCCATCTAAAATAACAAAAGGCATCCATCGGTTGTGTAAATCAGTTCACGCAGTGCTCTTGATACTGGCTTAATTCTGGCTATTACACCTATAAACTCTCCCTTTGATTAAAGGACCCCAAAGGCTATTGCAGTTCAT
Source organism: Egretta garzetta (assembly GCF_000687185.1). Classification (NCBI taxonomy): domain Eukaryota; kingdom Metazoa; phylum Chordata; class Aves; order Pelecaniformes; family Ardeidae; genus Egretta; species Egretta garzetta. The sequence continues at coordinate 910,859 of NW_009258966.1, read as the reverse complement.
CTTGACTGACACCATGTTTCTTCCTGTTCCTCCTTTATTTCGGGGGAGGGCGGGGCGGGGGGAGTGGGTTGAGTGGTTTCAATCTGCTAAACAGTAATTACCCCAAACCAGTAGTTTTTAATATTTTTTTTTTTAACTTGAAAATGTGGCTTCTTTAGCTAGTCCAGTGCTGTAAATGCTTTTTCTTCTGTGATACTGCTTAGGGTAATACTCGCTTTCAGTGTACTTTGAAGGATGCAACTGCTGTGCTTTGCCACACCCCAGGAGACCATGAGGCCTGTAGAAGAGAGCTAGCTTCTCGAGGAGTGTCCTTAAGAGGCCCATGGAATTGTATGTATTGCAAAATAAAAATTGCCAAGTGTCACCAAGAGACTTCAACGAAAATGAGATCTGTCTGTCTTAGGCATGGGAGAAGTTACCTGGCAAAGGACAGTCCTTAAATCAAATAGGACTCAAAATAGGACAGAAGTTGCTCACATACTGAAGCATTATCTCCCCCCAGTCCTCAAAGCAACTTTACCACAGCTGAAGAATTCAAAATGCCCTTCCTGCCTCTGCACCTTTTACTTAGAAGACCATCCTACCTACTTACAGTCTTCCCATAATGTTTAATGAATACGGCTGAATCTTACAATCTGAAATGTGTAATTTTTATTTTTCCTATGTGCCCCAATTTTGTGCAGCTGCCAGTTTTGGCGCTTTCTGACTTCATCTTGAAATATACTTACTTCTACTTGACTCCAGTAACACGCTGGCTAACTGTTAATAGCCTTAGCTCCACCAAGACCCTGACACCCCTTCAGGCACGCGCATTTAACCCTGTGAGGGGGAGGTAGATGGGAATTTGGTTGCATGTCAGAGCTGGCAGCACCGTCAGGACTTCTCCTGAGAGATCACGCCTCTCCTTTTGTCTGAGCAGTCACGTTTCCACTGAGGTTCTGTCCTGTTCGCTGTGCTAAAAATATATGAAATGAGTAAGTAGGAAAAGATGGTTCCTTTTGACGGTGATTTTACTGGAGGCTGTGCCAACTGGAAAACAGGCTTCCAAGTAATTCCCCCTGGTTTTGCTCTGAAGGCGAGTATGATGCATGGCAAGTTGGGGGGGTGGCTACAAAAGCCCCCTGTTCCCTTGTCAGTACCACAAAGAAATAAATTTTTTCAAGAAGAAAAGGTGAATTGCTCCTTTCAGGGCAGACCGCATCATGCATTGACCATGAGCAAAAGAAAACATAATTATTTAGCTTAAACTACCTGAAAGAAAACTGCTGCTTCTCATCCTTTAAGCATGTATTTAGTCATCCTGTATTAATAAATGTAATTACAGAGGCTACAGAACTAATTCCAGGTAGTAACCAGTGTTGAAAAGTACAATTTAGGCTTAAAAAATAATTGATTTAAATTAGATTTTCCTGCAAGTTAAGAGAGCCCCAATCTGATTGTCAGCTACCGCAATCAGACACTGCTCCACACTCAGGGCTTTTTTGGTCTTCCCTGCTTGCTTTCTCATACCACGTTGGCAAGCTGCAACAAGTGAAACTCCACCCTTCCTACAGACTGGGGAGAATAAAATGCATAAACGGCGACTGCTGGCGAGTAAAATGAGGGTTTCTGTGAAGGTGCTCGTTTTCCAGACAGTTGCTGGTGTGCAGCTGAGAAAGAGGCGGGATCCGTTTTAAGTAGCTTAGTTGTGATTTGCTGAATTCATAGACTTTTCCCCTGAAAATCCCAACCCTCTTTTTTTTTTTTCTTTTTTCTTTCTGGGTTTTTTTTGTTTTTTTTTTTGAGAAGTTGACTTGCGGCTGCTTCTCAGTGCGCACGTCAGCTGTAATCTGGTCCCCAGTGCCTTGAGCTGACACCATGAGTTCGGAGGCTGATGAACCCAAGGAAGGTACGTTTTTTACCTATTTTTGCAGGAGAGGAAGTGTGCACGCTCATGTCGCCAGCACCACTTTCGTGAGCACGGAGGAGAGTTTCTGCTCGCTTTAGCTTTCGGGTATTCAAAGGGGAGGGGAAAATGCCTTGGCAAAACCATCCAAAGTCCTGCCGATTTCGCTGGATATGAAGTGACCCAAGAGTCGGCACCCAGGGGTATCTGTCTGTCTGGGCAGCGGTAATTTACTCGCATGTGAAATACTGATAAGTGGAAGGAACGGTGTTTCAAAACACTGGTAGTAGAATATCGAAAGAGGAAGATTTGGAAGCACTGTATTTTTCAGCAAAAGAGGAAGTTGCATGGGGGAGAAGTGAAAGGTCATTATTTTGGGAATGAGCTTGATGCTGCTTACTTCCCTGTCCGAATGAGTGTGCCTGCATGTGTGTGTGTGCACGTGTGTGCATGTGTGAAAGCGCAGAGGAGCCTGCCAAAGCTACAGGGTTTCATTTACTGCTTCTGGAGTGGAACGTGTGGAGGAGCTGGACATGCTCCAACAAAAATACAATTATTCACTAGTGTTGATTGGGAGGGGGTGCAAGCCAGAGTAGGATAGTAGGGAGCAAGCGGGGGAGGAGGAGGGCAATTTCCTGAAAGTGCCTATATACAAAAGAGCATTTATACAGAAGAGGGAACAGGGCAGTAGCGGGGTTATGCACTGGATTTCTTAGAACAGAATTATGTTTCATGGTTATGAATAGTCCTTAGGGAGACTCAAACTTAACAGAGATCCAGAAAAATAATTTTAAAAGCATAGTAGATAAGCAAGCAGTAAGGCAACCTAAGCATTTTGATTTGGTGAAAACAAATTTTTAGCATATTTCAGATGGCTTTTCCCTCGCGCTCTGTACAATTTCCCCCATTTGAAGAATAACATTACCAGCGACCTCTATCTCCTTACTTGAATAAAACAGTATTTTGTTGATTCACAGAAATGTCGGCTTGAACTAAATCAAATTTAATGCTAGTAATGCTGATAGAACCTGGTTAGTAATGAAGTACGATAACATATGTTTTAATAAGAATTACAGCTATGTTCTTTGCTTTTTCTTGTTTCGTCTTGTCAAATGAACAGATGAACCAAAAGGCAGCTTTGCTTTTTTTTTTTTTCCCAAGAAGATTCTGTAGGAAAGATTTATTGAAAAGCAGAACTGAAAAAAATACTTCTCTAGAGAAACAATTTGAAAAAGAGAATATGTGAATAATAATATGGCAATACGAGCATTCTCCCTCAGTTTTACAGTCATAGCATGAATGATCCTCTGGTTTACATACAGGAAGGTCCGGACAATTTTACCAAGTTGGCTATATCTAAAATGTAAATTTTCATGTTTAACGAAACTTCTTACCTTCTTAGATGACTCAGATTCTTAAAATCCTCTGAAAATATTTTTGCCTTCCTGTGCATTTCTTTTGAAACAATTTGACATGCTAGGATCTTGACGCTGAAAAAAGCATTTGGAGCAGGTGGCTGAGACAGGAAAGAAAGGGTAGCTTTTTGGTTAGTTATTTTTAGCTGGGAAAATATTTGGGTTTTGCTGTCCTGTGATTTTAATAGGTTGGAATGGAAAATAAAAACAGTAGCTGTTGTGGGAAGATGAGGTACAGATATCACTGAGAAGGTTTTTCAGTCAGTCTGTAAATGTATTCCTGGTAATATAGTCCCATCTGTAAAGGACTAATTTAGAAGATGGATGAGAAAAGGGGGTTCAGCGTGTACGTGAATAAAGACCAAGATTAACAGGTGAGTATGTGGAATTGCAGCTTTTACACTACTTTGCCTAGGCTGATTGAACATGGTATGAAAAGTCACTGATCAAAATACTGAAAAATACAGTCAAATACCAGGGGGGTTGTAGTGGTCTGCATTTGTATGTGGCATAAACTAGGCATTCAGAGTCTTGCAGCTAACTGGCTCGGTTTCATCAAGAAACTGCTTTTTGCATAAAGAAAATTGATGCTTCACAACTTCAACTGGAATGTGGGGCTTACGCTTTTGACACTGAGGATGTATAATCTTTTAAGGGTTCATCAAAGGGGGGGTGGTTGATTTTTCCTTTAGGTGCAAAACTGAACATCACCCCGTGACTTACCCCCAAATTATGAGGCCCAGACAGGTAATTAACTAGGTATAACCGTCTGTGACTGATTATGGAAGGTGTTGAGGGTACATTTGGACAATTATAAAATAGTTACTTTACCAGATTCTGTACATTTCAAGGCCAAAGCTAGCGATGAAAGAATAGTGGTTAACCTGCTACGTGCTAAAAAGTGAGAGGAGGAGAAAGCCACCGGAAAAATGTTTGTAAGCAAAGGCAGAACTTTTCTATTTTCCATCAAGCAAACATGCCCAGGTGGCCAGGGAAGCATCACTGGCCAGGAGCAAGTGAAGGGATATACAAGGAGCTCTGAAATTCAGTTGTAGCTTCCAGGTGTAACTCTTGGACCTCGTGTTGGAAAGTGAGCCTGGAGGAAAAGGAGGGTTGAAGGCACAGGAATAGCATCAAATATGTATTTTTATGTTCTGACAGTGATCTGATGCTGAAATGAGCAGTACTTCACTTCCAGCTACTTTATACATGTGAATCACAGTATTTGGAGAGCACTGGGATATCTATAAAAGTGGATTTAATGCGTTAATATGGATTATTTTTTAAAACCTGTGTAACAAGATCGAAGACCATAGGTTTTACTACTGTATAAATGAACTATACCCATTGTTGCAGTGAAACCCAAAATCAAGGTCAATTTTGAATGCCTAACTCCTGAAGATTTTCTTTTTTATAATTAATTGAATAAAGATAAAGTCTTTGACCTCAAGTAAACTCTTATTTTTTTAGCAGGAACTAGGAGTAAGAAGGCATTGCTACAAGACAATCTCTACTTCTCTGTATTTTTTAGTAATTGCTGGATATGGGATATGCAGCAGCATATCTGGGCTTTTCAGCCTCTGCCTTTGATCTCTGCATGGTCCGTATTAGAATGGTAACATGAAACAGTTGGGGTTTTTTTTCCCCCGTCATGCTGCTTAGTAACATTAGAACAATCTTTGTATTCGTCTGTATACCACAGTGCTGTGGTAAATATGTGTGTGTGTGTGTGTGTGTTTCTTGGTGTGTGTATGGCATCAATCTGTATTGCATTTACAGATTCCAACAACTGTCATGATATAAATAACCCTGGCCCATTTTCTTCTAGTTACTTTTGCCCTGGATGAAACAAAGAGCATGGTAAAGTCAAGAAAAAGTCCATAGCATTTAACTGCACAGCATAATTTCAGTCTGGTGTTGCACGGTGGCATGTCATGTGCTAAGGAAGGTAACAAGTGGTTTCAGGCTGTTATTTGACTTAATTTCTGATCTGAAGGAAATGTTCTTAATGTTGTCATATTAAAAAAAAAAGTCTCATGAATATATCTTTTTAAATACATGCCAATACCGGTTAAAATTATTGTGGTGTTAATGAATTCCTTACATGGTATTTCTTTAATAGAAGAAAATAGTAATTCATGTAAAGCTTCAGTAAATTTCAGCTTTGCCCTACAGGTTTTATGTTGTACATTTAGAAAACAACAGGAGATAAATCTAATGTCTCAAAGGAAAAGAAAAATGATAACAGATATCAGAGTGGATGTAATACATAGCCTGTGAAACGATGGATATTGCATTACAAACTCAGAAGTAGTGAAAGCCTGCACTGCACCTTTATCATGCTTGAAGTACCGCATTTCATGGGAGAGAGATATCTCTGCATTCCTACAAGTGCTCAGAGCTTTTTTAGACACAATTAGCATTTTTTAATCCAAATGAGATTACTAAGGAATGAGCTCACCTGTTTTGTTCCTTTTAGAGCTCAGAACAGAGACACAGGGGTTATAGAATCACAGAGCACTCACTGTTTTGAGAAGTCAGCACTCCCTCCTATAAGTTGTCATGCATTTGCTTTGACATTTTACAGTCACCTCTCATTGTGTCAAAGTTTTCCAGGGGAGAATCATGTTCAGTTAGATAACAAATTGCTCTTGTGCTCCTACAGGCCACTTATTCCATCCAAAACATTGATGGGAGCCTGTAATGTATGATTCTGCATCCCACTATCTCCAAAACCAGCATTTGTTAGAACCTTTTAGGCTTTTATGACAGTGAGCAGGGAGATCTGAACTGTGCAAGTAGAGCGTTACGCATTCATAAATGCAACATGTACCAGGTGATGACAGTCCCATTTCATGTTAACTTTTGAAGTTACTGACTGAGAGCTGGGTGTTGGTCTCTTTTCCCAAGCAACAAGTGATAGGACAAGAGGAAACAGCCTCAAGTTGCACCAGGGGAGGTTTAGATTGGATATTAGGAGAAATTTCTTCACTGGAAGGGTTGTCAGGCACTGGAACAAGCTGCCCCATGAAGTGCTTGAGTCCCCATCCCTGGAGGTATTGAATAACTCTGTAGATGTGTTGCTTAGGGACATGGTTTAGTGTTAGGTTAACGGTTGGACTTGATAGGATCTTAAAGGTCTTTTCCAACTGAAAAGATTCTATAATTAGAATAAACTGCATGAAAACCGTAAGATTAAACAGAAATGTCTTAGCATCCACTTTTGGACCCAAATCTGAATGGTTTTGTGTGAATTGCGGTAGTTTTGACAGCTGCCAAAGTTAGAGATTGTCCCCTTTTGTGGAACTCATTTTTCCCTGTGAGGCCACAGGGAAGCAACAATTCGTACTTACCCCCACATATTAGACCCACTTTTTGCTCTCACCCCAAAGACTACAAACTGGGCTTCTTTTGTTTCACCAATGGTTCACCTACCCTCCCTTGTCAAACAACAATCTCCATAAAGCATTAAGGCCAGTGAAATGAGCCTTTTTTTGAGAGTAGTCTGAAAAGTTCAGTTCTGGAGCAGAAAGAATCATCTGGCCCTGATGGATGTGTCGGAGATCTAGGTTAGTGAATTTGAGGATTTGTATATTCCACAGACAACTTGCCTACTGCTGAGGAAGAGAATGAAAAGATTACTGGGACCGCACATATCATGTACACAACTCTATAAATCAGAGCAATGCTTAACAATTTGGTGTTTCATGTAATCCCTTCTACAGATTATTAGAATTCAAGATTAATAGAACAAGCTAGAGGCAAAATACATCATTTTAGTACAGGAAAGAATCAAAAAAGGAAGTAAGCTCATGAGAAATTAGAAAGGAAGACTTATTACTAACCAGACACTGTAATACTGTATTACATCTGCATGGGGAAAGCATTGCCATAATTGCAAATAATGGGGGTGGAAGGAAAAGCAAGAAGCTAACACCTTATATGAAGAAGGAACAATGGGTAATTTGGAGGAAATAAGACCACAGTACACAGGCAAGTCAGAACTGCTAGATTTTTTTCATGTAGTTTGGAGGATCGTGTATTAATGAAGGAAGACAGAGGAAACGGATAAAGGGCTTTGAGGACAGGAACACAACTGCTGTGTTTTGCAGTACAGCTGCTGCAGCTCCATCTAGATGTGGGCTTTTGAATCTTTCGGTAAGAGCACTGACTTGAGCCTATTAAACTGTAAGACTCTGGAAGCAGCTCTCCTCAAAAACTGAAAGAATGGTTGGTTTTATTTTCCTGGCCAAATCGGGGTAACCTTTAAGACAACCTATCTGTGAATGTATTAGGTGGCCACTCTTGCTGCTTCTTCTATAGGCTCAGAATTGAATGGGTTGAACTGGCATTTTTTGTTGTACACCACATTTGGAAGCCCACATGGAGTAGTTGTCTTCTGCAGAACACTTCACGCCCCACATGTTGAACAATGTCTCCCTTGTGCAGTTGGAGCAGATGAGGAAGCTAGGTGCTAATTTGAGCAGAGGCCACGGGATAAGCACTAGCTGCAGCTGGTAGGTTACTTCAGAGAATCACTGAAACTCTTTTAACAGGTTAATCATTTAACTGCAATTGTTGGGTTGAATACTAGACTGCTTTGAGAAAGTTCCATTAATATAACTATACTTATTCAATCAAATGTTATAAATCCATAGCGAACTGCAGACTCACAGGTTTAATTTCAAGACACAGTCCCTTGAGCTATCTGGTCAATAGAGAGAAGCATAGATTAACTAAGGCTGCAGGGAACTTCTGGAGGTCATTGGGCACAACCTTCCACTCCAGACAGAGCAAGCGTTGAAGTTGGATCCAAATCCAAAGTTGGATGAGGTTGCCTAGGCTTTTTCCAGTTGAGTTGATAGTGTCTTTCAAGAGTGGTAATCATCCCACAACTTCGCTAGCAACATATTCCAGTATTTGACCACCCTTACTGCGAAGGTGGTCATTCCTAATGAGAATTGCCCTTGCTGCTGCTTGTGTCTGTTGCCCCTTGCTCTTTTGCTGTGTATCCTCAAAAAGAGCATGGCTCTGTCTTCTCTGTAACTCTTCATTAGCAAGTTAGATATATTGGTTAGTTCCACTACTAGTCTTCAGGGTGAACAAACCTAGTGCTCTCAGCCCATCCTCTGTGTTGTGTGCTGCAGGTCCCTAACCATCTTGGTGGCTGTCTGCTGGACTTGCTTCAGTTTGTCAGCTCCTTTTTTGGGGAGATACTGGGGAGCCCAAATCTGAATACAATACTCCACATACGGGAGGATAGTACTTTGTTTTCAAATTCTTCCAGTCTTTTCCACCTTACAGAATCGATTGTTGTACTGAGGACTTAGTTTCTCCTTATTCCTTCCATTTATCTGTTGATGACAGCATTTGCTATAAGTTATACTACTTCTTAGACCCTTGGGTTATTTTCTTTGAGGAGTTTGCAAACTGTGCACTGTCATAAATGAGACAGAGGTTAGAGATCAGAGAGCAAAAGTCAGTATATCTCTGGAGAATCGAGAAGTATCTGGGTAAGGGAAGGGCTTTGCACCTACATTCAGAAAGGCTGTATTCTTTATCAGTAATATTTGCAAGTACAGCACCAGGCTAAATGAATGGCTTCTAAGAATAATGAGTATTTTGTAGTACATGTGCCAGGGATAATGTAAGGAAAATGTAACACTCAAATACTAATTGTAATCTGTAACTGTTATTTGAAAGCACACAACATTCCTTCCACCAGTAACAATTTATCATTTGGTCAAATCTTCTGTTAAAGGTGACAGTTTCATAAGGTTCCTAAATACTGCTTTTTGAGAAGCAAATTGTTTTTCCTCTCTCCTCTCTCTTCAGACATTGAGAGTCTTATAAACAAATTGGGTAATAAATAAAGCAAATGAAAACTATATTGCAGGTATTATTTCAACCTTCTGGACTAATTTTTTTATTACAATTAGATTACAAAATATGGTAAGAGGAGAACATTTCATAAAGGGGTATGAAAGAGCTGCTGATTTTTATGCTACTTTATGAAACAACTTCCGTTTTTCTTTTTCCATACATCACACTCAATAGAAGAAGTAGCAGGCTAAAAATAGTTTCATCTATTTCATAATGGCTTTAAATCCAAAATTACTTTTTTTTTCATTTTTAAGGATTAATTTTGCCGTAGATCCAGTAGTATCCAGTAGTAGTACTGTTAGTAGTAACAGTTGCTGTTTATGACTTTGTGAGAAATTTGAGTGCTTAAACTGACTGTTTCTGCGTTAATAAATAGTACCAACCTGAAAGTTAGTCTTACGCCTAGTGATATTAACGTTTTTGTTGTAATTCAGGAAATCTGGAAGTTAGGGGGTTTTATGTTTCCTCTGTCTGCTTCAGTATATTTGCCAAGTTATTTGTGTTTTTTAATGGTAGGTGTACATTTTTTCTTTTGTGGACACATCTCCATCATGACTGCTGAACAGGATACACTGTGGGGTTAGCAATGCAAATGCAACTGCAGCAGCTTGGTTCATTTAACCATAACATCAGCAAAAGCACAGGCCTTAAATCTGCTGTCAGTTGGGCAGTCTTGTTTTGAGCAAGGAGGAGAAGAACTGGGAAGTCTGTGCTTTGAGAGTTTCATTCTGCATTCATCCTTTTGGGATTTTTCTCATAAATTTTGTTCTTCTTCATAAGATTCCCTGGCCGGGTTGGTGTGTGGCTTGACTCAGTTTCATCACTTGATTCCCTGTCACAGTTCTGTTTTGTGGTTCATTTCTAGTGCTTGGCTGGCAATGAGAAGTGGAGAGCCCGCACCTCTGCGTGGCATGGCAGATTCATTCTGGGGAACTTGGGATCCAAAATCTTCACCACAGATCTATTTCAGCAGAAAGAAGCAATGTAGAGGACTGAATAAACACCGTATCAACTAATTTATTTTTCCCTACCTTTTGCTGAATTCAGTATCAATACATGTAATTATACAGATTACTAATGGAAGATCAAAGGGTCTGTTTTGCATAGCAATAGGGGAAACCTACATTTCAGCTTGACATACAATATACAAATGTTGGGGTGTCTACAGAGAGTCCTGTTCCTGCTGGCAGTTTACAGTAATGAGAATAAATTCAGTAAAGTGGGAGTTAGCATTTAATTTCTTTGAGAGCGTTCATACTTGAAAGCTTTGTAATTTGAAATCCAGGGACATAATCTGAGATGTATTTTACGTGTCTGCGAAGTCGGTACTGGCAGGTTTCTCTAAGGCCTTCAGAGGTCCACTGAAATCATAGGTCAGCTGTAAGAACGTGATACCCTCAAGTCTTGATCCCAAAATGTTTACATTTCACTTTATACAGGAGTTAATGAAGCACTGAATCAGTGCATGCACAGACAAGCTTCCACTTAATTAACTTCATCGAGGTGTGTAGGAAACTTTGACTGAAAAATGCAGAAATTCCATTCTTCTAGAACTTAAAGCTTTCATGAGACCTGTTTTCTCTTTTACTGCATCTGCTTTACCAAACTATTCTACAAGGATATTTTTATTTATAGAAAGAAGAAAATTTTGGTTTAATATTAGCAAAAGCAATATGCGAATATTTCAGCTACTGATTCCAAGGGCTATTTTTTCCTACTTGCAAAAGAGAAAATGAATGAATGTTTTTGTCATTTAAAATCATTCATATTAAAAACATTCAATGAGATATAGTGACTTAGACTTTACTTCAGAAACTAATAAAGAACTTGAAACAGTGAATCATGAATTTGAGCAGCTGTGAACAGAAGCATCCCTTCAGGATGGGGTAAGAATAAAGTTCAGCTCTGGCATCTACATCTGTGATAAGATGTCTTCACCAAGCTCACAAGCCTTGTCCTCAATGCTGGAAATTAAGAGATTCAGAAATCTGTGATACCAGATATCACTGGCCTTGGATGTATGTTTAAACTAGCCCTTCTTTGAACAAACTATTGGTATTACAATCAATTGAAAGAGATGTAAATTATGGTGGATTTAGATGTCGATCAGTTTGTCGTGGCTTATTAGGTAATGCCATGCAGTATGGGAGGAGGGGGTAGCAGTACCACCGTGAGGCAAAGAGAAACTGTTGACATTTTTATTTCAGTACAAAAATGTAATATAAATAATCTGAAATTTAGATTGATGGTGTTTGTTTTCACCACTTGAGGCCTTTCCTTCTCCAGGTTAAAATTCGCATTCCCTTCTTCTTACTTTTTGGGTAATAATCCTGAACATCTCAAGCTTCCTGGTGGTGGATATCCCTTCATATCTGATCAGTGCTGTTCATCACCTACTTAAAAATACCACTTGATGCCAGTGCAAAGTAAAGAAGCTGGACATTTAAATTCTACAGTAGTCAACAGCTGTAAAAAGCAGTGCACTCAAATGTCCTATGCCTTGCCCCAAGGAGTGAACTACAAAATAGATGCAGGTTTTATAGAATCACAGAACAGTTGAGGCTGAAAGGGACCTCTGGAGACTGTCTAGTTTTAGGCCATAAATATATCTGCAGCATTTAAAAATAAATAGGATTGCTAGTACTTTGAAGTTCTGCAACCAAATAATGCTGCTTCCTGACATAAAAAAAATGATGGTGTCACACACATGGTGTTTAACCATAGGATTTAATTTTACAGAAGAAAAAGTTGCTAACAGTATTAAAGACTATTTTTTCTCTTGTGCTTTATATTTTAGGATTTAGTGACATTAATGAAAGCTAAACCAGACTCTTTAAGATACATGGGGAAATGGACCTGGGTTTTGACAGTCTTAATTTATGCTTGAGAGTTTAGGTGCTGTTAAGTCAAAGATTTTAAAGGTGGGGAGTTTTTCGCAGTAAGTGTTATGTATAGAAATACTTTGCATACTTTTTCAGCTGTTTTGAGCATTGGTTTTGAATTAGACATGCCAGGAATAAAGCAAACCAAATGGAAACAAACAGGAGCCAAAGCAGAGCCTCCAAAAGACTCTGCTTTTGGATCTTGGGGAGCCTGTTGTGAACCGGCAGCGAGGGAGTAAGGGCATGAAGGAGAGAAAATACTCTCAGCCGTTGATTTCATGGCTGGAAGTTTGGATTAAAGTTCTAGCAGTTGTACTATCGATACTGAGGGAGCTGGCTGTGGCAACCAAATGTTGGGAGGAAAATTAAAACTGAGGGGTTGGTTTATTTTGTTCCTTGCGGAAGAGGAGAGTAAGGGAAATGCATGTTAGCAGTGGCAATGGAAAAGACCACTATGGCCATCAAGTGTAGTCCTCCATAATCTCAGGTACCATGAATGATTGGTGTGGAAGAGTAGACAAAGCGTATATTCTATGTACAGGCATGCATGTAACACCAGGAAACTTACCCTTTTTGCTATAAAACAGGAAAACAGGTAGCAAAAAATTAAATACTGCAAAAAGAGATGAAAGGTGTTACCAGTGTCCCAGGTGTAAAGAATAGCCAGTATTCAATAAGTAAAATTCTTAGATGGTATATTTTCTTGGTTTTTATAAGCTGCCTTTTAACATTGATATTGAAAGAAGGATGTATTAACCAGACACCTGGGAACTGAGTGCCCTGGGAATTGCTACTGCTTTTTTCTGTATCTGGCCTGTAGCTGTGGCAATCTACAGTGCCTCAGAAGTCTCTTTAGAAAGGAAAAGACAGAAATCAAATGCGGGGGGGGGGGGGTGTGTGTGTGTCATTTAATGTTTCTCAGGGCAACCAGTGGAAGTTGCAAGAGTAATATATATAAACAAAGTGCAAGCTAGCAATCCAGCCTTCTCAGCATTACTCTGAAAGAGACATCCCGAGGGACTCCCGTCCTGTCTGCAAGAAACAGACAGGGTGGTGTACGGATCAACATTGCGACGAACAGGGAACCAGAACTAGAAATACAGGAAAAGCATTGCTAACTACTTTCAAAGCCGTTGTAAGATCACTCGCAAACTTTTCTGTCATTTGAACTCTCTGAAGCCTCTGCTGTGGCTTTCTTTACATGCTGGTCAAAATATATGCCATTTTGGCAGCCAGGTTGCTGCCTTGTCCTTGTAATGAAGTTCCCTGTCCCTCTCATGCCAGATTGCCATCTTGTCTCGACCTTCCAGTTCATTGTATTTTTGCCGCATGTATCGTAAACTTCCTCTTAACTCCCCACCCCGCCCCCATGTCTAATTTAAGTCTCTCCAATGCATTCAAAGTTCCCCAGGGCTGCTGGTCTCAGTGCGTTTCCTTCTGCATTCGAGCCAGAAGCTCTTTTTCTTCTACTCTAGGTCCTGTGCCTACAGCTGGGGGATTTTTTTGTGAGAGGATATTCCTTTTGCGAGGATGGTTTTAAGAGCAGTTAGATACCTCTTTTTGTCCTTTAACTTCTGGTAAACCGTCCAGTTTTAATGGCCAGATTATTTTATTGAAAGTGCCACTTGGGTGAGGGAGCTCAGCACTGTTGCCTTGCTGCAGTTTGGTAGGTGCTTCTAAGGCTGGACAAAAAAAATACAGTATCTGCGTGGCATTTGCCTGATGGGAAGGAATGACCTGAGATACACTTTATTTCCTATGAAAAGATTTGTGCAGTATTACTGTTCAGTGCGGAGGGACACCTGGTCGATGGAGGGGAACTTGATGTAGCACTGAAATGGCCAACAGCTGAAATGTACAGGCTGCGTATTTAATACCACAGCACCTGTTCTTACATTCCAGCAAGGATAACAAATGGTGGAAAAGGAGTGAAATACCAAATTAAGTTCATGACCCTACTCTGTGTGACTGTCATTTTCTCTGTTTAATATCCAACATATTTTAAAATATGCTTCTCTAAGAGCAGTCATCAGAAGTTAATCCGATTCATTTTTTCTTATTAAAGCTGCACTGTTAATTGAAATGCATGCAGAGGCTCTAGGAGAAAGGGCTTTTAAGAAGCCTTTTTAGATTTGTAAATCAGCTACAGTATATGTATCATGTGATGCATGGGGTGGCTGTGGGAAGCACAGGCATGTAAAACCAGAATAACTTGTTGGCACAGACTGCTCTCACGGGACTGCAAAACTGCACATACATTCTTGTTGGAAATAGCATCTTTCTTTGCCACACTACCCAACCTTAACCTCCAGGTACTTTTTTTGGCAATTCTTCTCACCCCCTGATCAAAGAAGTATTTTGTTTTCTGTTTTTTCATGCTTTGGTTTTGGTTTTGCCGCTAGAAAGTGGGTCATATTTTGCTGTTGCTTAAATTTTGGACATTTTAATACACTAAGACTAGAATTAAATAGCAGAATCAGGAAGCATGTAACAATATCATATGTGTTTTGCAAACCTATTGGCAATGACTTCTTCAGCACCTTATTGAGCAAAAAAAAGTGTTCCCAATGGTGCTTGCTAGCTTTTCTTTTATCTTTCCCGTGTTCCTGCTGCTGAATGTATACTCAGTATGAGTATGCAGATTAGATATACTGTATATTTAAAAAAATGCTTGATTAGCCAGATTTTATTCCAAAATTAACTGTTGCTTCAGAGTGATTCGCAGCCTCAGAGCTGACTTCCAAATCCAGTAAGCCTGCTCATGCAATATTTGCTGTGCATTAAGCTTGGCTTCAGATTGGGTATTTTTTTTTTTTTTTTTTAAGTTCTTCCAGTGTGAATGTTAAAATTAGCACACATTGCCTGACTAATTAACATTCTTATAGTATGCTCAGTTGGTAAAGATTATGGAGAGTGAGAATTTGGTACAACTTACTGTACCTATTAAGGGAACTGTAGGCAAAAGTTACTTACCTTCATGAACGAATGCTTTGTATGCATTGAAAATTCTCGTTTAAGCTGTTTTCTAGTTAAAATTGATATTCATATATAAATCTCCCTTTTTAAAAACAAGATGCCAAATAAAATATTTGCTCTTCAAATAAGGACCTTGTGTACCTGAATCAAAAAAGTAGAGACATATGTGGAAGAAATAGGTACTGTATAGGGCCCTTGTTTTTTGGGTTTGGTTTCCCCCCCTCCTTCTGCACTTAGCCGTTTGCCCTCTGGGTTCTCCACTGCCTGATGGTGCTTGCCCAAGCTATCTGCCCTGTTGCAGTCCTTTTCTCAGTAAGCTCTGTGGCTGCCCTGGTCCTTTCTCACCCCTGCCATCAGCCAGCTTAGAAGTTGCGGTCCCAGTGTCTGAAGTTGAAGAGTGAAAGCTGTCAGAGTGCTGTCTGGTCTTGCATGTCTGGTACGAGCTTCAGTTTTCATCAGCTTCTGAAGAGCCAACAAGTGAAGAAACGCTTGCAAATGCAGAGACTGGCCAATATGCTGAAGTGGCTGTCTGGGGACTGGTGCCTTTTTGGAATTATTTCTACATTGCAAGGGCTTTATCTGTGCATTTTAGAAGTTTAAATTTAAACACACCTTTCACCCAGGAAACTTTGAAGCATTTAGATAAGAATCAAAACACTGACTCTTCTGTTTTAAAAAAAAAAACAACCCACACCAAAAAATGTTCTTTGAAACTGTGACTCACTCACTCGGATGGTTATTAAGAAGAAACTATAAATCATGGTGGCAGCTAGAAAAATCAGCTTACCGTATGCGTATCTGAAGAATTCATAGTCTGTGTCCTACCACTCATTTTTAATCTTATCGTCATGTAGTAAGTACAATGTGAAAATTGTTACAGCCCTGGTAAACAGGTTTATGACACTATTTCTGCCTGTTCTGTACTTCAGGACTTGCTTGTTCACTGATGCTTAGCTCTTGCAGTTTATCACCATTGGAGCTTTACCTTACTGAAGTCATGTGTTTATACGTGAAGTCATATATTTATACGCTTCAGTGTATTTGCTTTTTTAATGTTTCTGGCCTTTATCAGACCTGAAAACAAGGGGAGCCCTGTAAAGACCTCTTCAGAAAACAGAAGGCAGAAGAAAAAGTAAAAATCCAGTGATTTTTTTTTTATCCCTTGCTATCTAGGCGATCTCATGATTTTGGAGGTGCATGACTCATGGTCACATACACTTGGAGACCACAGCACTGTCAATCCCGCTTGATTTCAGGTTGCCTCTTCCCTCTAGGGAAAAGATGCTCTCTCACTCCTGAACACACTGACCAAACGTGCAATTCGTACGGCGGTGCGCGGGGCTTTCAGCTGTAGCTCTCGCCCGCAGCCTGTGGAGAGGCAAACACCCCTCCGCACAGGATGCCTGGCAGGAAATCGGTTGCCATACTTCTCAAAGCTATGCGATACACTCTTCTAAACGCTGCCTGAAGCGCTCAGTCGGTGCTGTCTCGTTCCTCCTAATCGAGTGTAAGTATTCTTTGTGCCTTGCCCAAAAAACTCGGCCATTTTTGGACCTTGCGCTCACCACATACTAGTGCTGTGCATAGAATGCCAGTCACTAAGATGAGAACTGGGTCTTGCGCAGCAGCGTTGTTATTAATGGCTTTGCAGCCCCATTTTCTCTCCCACCAGGACTGTTGTATCAACCTACCGAATACTTATGCTAGAAACGCAACTCATGTCAGAAAGCTCAACTGTTGACTTACCTGTGGAATTTAACATGGTTCACTGGAAATTGTTACTGGATGCTTTTTTAAAAAATACTCAGTGACTCACATATTCATTGTCAATGTACAGGAGATTGGAAATGCTCACCTGCAAGTGATGTTGAATCTACCATCAACTGTTATCTTGTGGAAAACACATTCTGCCTTAAGAAGTGAAATCTTCTGATTCAGCTTTGCTTTTTTTTTTTTTTTTTTTTTTTTCTTTCCCAAATAGGTTGGGTTTTTTGGGGTTTTTTTAGTTTGAATAGAGTTGAGAAATACGGTATTTGGCAATAGGCATTTGCCACAGTATGGAGGGAGGTGTACTAGCTTCCATGTCAGGGAAAAGTCAGCATCACAGCCGTAAGTAGTAGCTGCCTTGTACTTTAATACCAGCCTCTTGAGAGCTTACTAACCCACAGTTCTAAATCTTCACTGGAAGCTTATGCTTCCACCACAGTTTTAAGGAAAACGTGTGTAAGGTAAAATATTTTGGGGAAAACATACCCAGAATGCTAGATGTCCAATATTTATTGACTTTAGCACACGAAATACTAATGTTAAACACACATACTGTTGGTTGTGAAAATTAAGAAGCTTCATAATTGATCAGCTCCCAACTTTCAGAGGAGGCAGTCTCCAGCGATGTGTTTGGTCCTCTAAATCATAAATTAGAAGACTTTGCAGATGTCCACGTTATCCCTAAGATCCTGTGAATTTTGAACTAATGGAGGCAGCCTTTCCTCTGAGAGCCTTTCCCCTTGGACTGTTCTCTGTGGAGAGGCGGCTCTACTGAACATAATCATGTTTATTTGTATAGATTCTACAGAAAATGACATCCCATTGATTTCAAAGGGGTATTTTTTGATGAAACACTTCTAAAAAGTGAAGTGTAAAAGTGCATGGGAGAGAAATAGGAGCTACGAGGAGCAGTCATGAGTCAGAACTATCTGCGAGATGTTTAAAATTAGTGGGATTACCTGCCCAAATTCTGGGTCTACCGCAGGCCACCAGAGAGATTA
>NW_009258966.1:881286-892481 GCF_000687185.1 Egretta garzetta | reverse complement strand
AAGGATGGGGCCTGTCAGTACAATAGGTGGTCAGAGATTTGTATGTTCCGGCCAGGTACTATAACCATTCCTAAAAGGTGACTACATACAATCAAGCCTAAGAAACTGAGGCTGCTTTACGTAGCTGTCTAAAGACGGCTTTACAGGCTCATTTTTAGGTGCTCGTGTCTGAAATGGTAGTCAGAGGCTTGAAAGGGGATGCTCGGCTGTCCTCACGTTGGGAACGGGGGGCTGGTGATGTGTGCGGCCAGTGGCCGCGGCGCCCTTTGACCCATGAATCAAGCATCACTGATACACATGAGTATCTGCCTTTGCAGGTGGCAGGTTAATGTTTTAACCTCTTCCTGACACATCCGCTGCCCATTTGAGTCACAGGACCTTTCTGCTCCCTCCCTTTCTGCTAATTGTCCCGGTTGTCAGTTAGCGGTAACGGCTATTGGTGTTGCAGTGCTTGCTCAGCAGTGCGATTTCATTTCAGCTCTCTTTTCAAGGAAGTGAAACCTCTGCAATGTATTTTTGCATTCTGAGGTGCCAAAGCAAAATGAAGCACTGCAGGCAGGAGAGAAAGGTAGCTGAGAAGAGCTGCTGTTACGGTGAGGGGGAGCAACCCACGTTCACTCTGTGAGAGCTTCTGACAGCGTTTCAAAGCGCGTGATAAAGTGTGCGCTGGATTTAGCAGAGTAAATAAGCCTCAGCCCAGTCTTCGCCTCAGGTATTTTGTCTCTTCTGCTGTCAGCATTAACAATTCCAATTCCGTTTGATGAACAAGTAAGTAATAATTTTACTGTTTTTTAAGGACGTATGTGTTTTTGGTCGGAAGGAGCTCTATGATCTTACTGCTTAAATTCGGTTTTATTTAAGCAGTTGATTGTGAAATATATTTTAGGTCTTTCTGCCATCAGTAAAGAGGAGAAATTCTGCTTATAAAATGCAAACAGTTTGCAAGTTCCTTTTTGGACTGACTGAAATACTAAAGTACAAAATTTACGTCGTTAGCAGGTAAATTAGAACCCATGTAATAACACAGGGAAAATGAAGCTGGCTTCTGGTGTGTTGCAAACTAGATAGAGAATAGGCCGTGCTGGGTTGTGCAAAAATTTGTGGATGGTTTTTAGAGAAACGCCATCAAGAGTGTAACACCTCTTGTAAGTGAGCAATTACTCTTTTGCTTAGCCATGGTAATTACACATTGAGCTCCGCTTTGTCGAGTGTTAAATTACATAATGTAAGGTTTTTTTGGTTGAAAAACTAGAATTTTTAAAAAACTGCCATGTTTTCAGTTTCTCAGAGTTGATACTTTGTAAGCTGTTACATGTAAATTGTTAGACCCGTACCTGAGTGTGTGACTTGCTGGAGGCAGGCTGTATGGATTTCTGTTCAATTGCAGTGGGGCGCTCTGTGTGATATAGTTAGCATTTTATAAGAATACTTTATAAGCCGCCTGGGAAACAACATTCAAAAATACATCTGTATTGTCTTGGGGGTGGGGGAGGTGTTCAGCGCAAATTTATAGAATATATTTTGAAACAGCAATGGCTATGAGGGTGAACATCTATATGTCTTTGTGGAGTGTTGGGAAGAAGACATCATGAGCAATTAGCAAATTGGAAGGCTTTAAGAAATAAAAGTTACGGAAGAACAATTGATATGTCATTCATCTGTAGATCTTTGTCAAGCATTGGCTGCTGAGTTCTAATATTTGGCCACCCTTTGAAATACTCCGATTCGTTTTATTTGAATAGTAACAGTTGCAGTTTTGTATTTAAAAACACAAAAAGTGAATAAAATATTTCCAGTTCAGATTGACTGCTTAGCATCTTTAATATTTTCCTGTATCTTTGTGATTGAGAAAGGTGTTTGTCTTGTGATCTTGAGTGCTTTGCCCAAGATGGTTAACAAGGGGTTCTTTGGTTTCTGAGTGTCTTCATGTAGTAAAGATTTTAAAAAATGCGCTCAAACACTTCATGCTTCAAAACAAAATACTGGTATGTACTGAAAGTCTTAAGAAACAAACCTGCTTGAAAGTTTCCAAGATGACAAAAAAGGAGCTTGTTGCTAAGTTTCTCAAAGGTACGGTTGAAGAAAAAATACAGATTTATGTCTCACGTGTCTTGAAGGACAAGTTCCTTCTATTTGCTGGAACTCCAGAGGCACCCTGTGTCTGAACACACCCAGCTGCCCAAATGCAAACATTTAAGAGCAAACCTTTTCCAAATTCAGGGACTTACATTTTGGCATCTGCAGAGTTTAAGTTTTCATTAAAAAAAGAAAAAAAAAAAAAAAGAAAGTTTCCAGGCCCTGTGTTTGCAAAGCAAACCTTCCATATGTGAAGTAAATGTAAACAGATGAAGCTTTCCTTCAGCCTGTCTGAGACTCCAGGAAAGCTGCAGCGTAAAGGCAGGCATCCCCCAGGCTGTTCCACCTGGAAATATGATTTCACGTGTGACTTAGTGGAGAAGGTGCTGCAAAGGGAATGTGCTGTGAATAACTGTCACTGGCGACAGAACATGAGCGGTAATGTTCCGCAAAACAAGTCTCTGGAAGAATGTTTGGGGTATTTAAGGTTTGAAGAAATTACAATGCAGTCATTGGGTATACTGGTACAAGCAAGCAGAGTTTTGAGATGGAAGTCTGTTCTGGGATCTACTTTACTGGTCACAGAAGGATCTCTTTATAAGGTCATGGCAATCCCTAGACTGTTCATTTTTGGCTATTTCTGCATTAACTATAAGACATAAAAGTGTTAATCTATATTTGCTTTCCTTCTGAAAACTAGCATCTTCACATTTCACCCAGAGAATCTCAGTATTGATGGCTGACAAAGGATTTTTGTGTTTGTATTTTATTTTTATACGTGTGTGTGTATATATATATATATATAATATATATAAAAAAGTACAATGTGTAGGATCATGTAAAATGTTAAGCAGGAAAAAGTTTTACAGTAGTCAGTTCACTGAATTGCTGTCTCTAATTGAGCAGCAGTGGTAATTGTCATCACATCGAGATAGTCATGGTTTCAGATTTCATTATGAATATGAGAATCAGATCAGATGTACAACTTACCTGATCAAGTAGGGCAGATTTATTGCCTCAGTTTGAAATCCCATCAATCCATCTATAGACAGATATTTTAAAACATTTTTGAGGAAGTTCTGTCTCATTTTGTGTTTTCTCAAAAGTAAAACAGTCTAAAAGAATATAAACCTCTGTAAAGACAACAGAGTTTTAGGGACTGAAAAGATGGGGGTTTTGGCTACTACATACATAAGCTTGCATTATTTTTGTTGCAGTTAGCAGGACTAACATGAATGGATAGACATGGAAATATTCCTCAACTTACTGCCCATAGTATGTCTGTTGCGAATTACTGACTGCATACTTTTTTTTTTGTTTTTTTTTTTCCTCCCAGTGGCCACAGATGTCTTCAACTCCAAAAGTCTGGCCATTCAGGCCCAGAAGAAGATCCTTGGAAAAATGGTGTCCAAATCAATAGCAACTACTTTGATTGACGATACAAGCAGTGATGTTTTAGATGAGCTCTACAGAGTGACAAAGGAATATACACAAAGCAAAAAGGAAGCAGAGAAAATAATCAAAAACCTCATTAAAATAGTCCTCAAATTGGCAATTCTCTACAGGAACAACCAGTTTAATCAGGATGAACTAGCGTTGATGGAGAAATTCAAGAAGAAAGTTCATCAGCTGGCTAAGACCGTGGTCAGTTTCCATCAGGTGGATTATACCTTTGACAGGAATTTTTTGTCCAAACTGTTAAACGATTGTAGAGAGCTACTTCATGAAATCATTCAGCGTCACCTAACTGCAAAGTCACATGGACGTGTCAACAATGTGTTTGATCACTTCTCTGATTGTGAATTTTTGGCTGCCTTGTACAATCCCTTTGGACCTTATAAACTCCATTTGCAGAAACTTTGTGATGGTGTCAACAAAATGCTAGATGAGGGGAACATATAAGTAATTGTATTAAAGTAGACTGCCTATGCATTATTTGTAGATGGAACACTGATGATTTATGAAGGAATAAGGGAGCATGCAAAAAGGGTTTTTTTACATTATGAAAAATATTTCCAAAATATCTTTATTAAATTGATTCCTTATTATGAGCTACCTGTTGCTATTCACAGTCCATCTGGAAGAAAGACTGTACATGGCTTTTTTTCCTGTGCTTTGCCTACAGAAACAGCTGGATAAAGACAATAAAACAGAACAGTCCAAGTAGAGTAAGAGTCTTGCAAGATAGATAGACAAAACATAATAAAATGCTGTCAGACAATCCAAATCTTTCATACATTTACAGAATCATTTCTAAACTATCAGAGTCCAGTAATGTTAGTAACAGGCTATCATGGTGATGGTACACTCTATAATTTCTTTGAATTACTCATAAAATATGTATTTGATTCATTTATAGTCTTTAATGCTCTCTGCACAGATCACAGCTTCCTAGTTTTGCCCTTACCAAGCATTCAGTTTTAAATAATAACAGTGATGCTGTCAGGTGGAGTCTTAATGGGCTTGTTCATTTCCAGCTCAGTGGTGAAAACTTCCTGTCTGCAAGACTACCAAATACACATCCTTATAGACCTGCACAGATGCTTGCTTCCTTTGATTATATGGGGATTATTTGAGGAATAAGCTACAGTAAAATAGCCTAACTGGGGAAAAGTATTCCCTAGAAGACACTTGCGGTACATAATGTTGACTCTGCCTATGACAAGGTAAAACACAGTGACTTAGCTGAGGAATTCCTTGAGATACTTAGAATCCTAATAGGTCATAATTCTTTTGTAAAGGGTGTGAGTCAGTATACTTTATACACTAGGCTGATGTGTATGATGATGCAAATTCAGAAAATCATCTGAAAATAAATTCCAAGCCAATTTCTTTGTGTACAACAAAACTAGAGACAGAAATCAGTTTTATCATTGAGTTACATACAATTTAACTAATGGAAAAATGGCATTTTGAATAATTTTTTTTTCTTCTTTGCTCTCCTCCTACCCTTTCATCCTTCTTTTTCTCACCCATCTTCTACCTGCTTTGCCTTTTGGGGATAAAAAAAAAATGTGACTTTCTAGACACTGTAATGTACGTAAAAGCATAAAGTTAATACATTTCAAACACCTGAAGACTTTTTTGTTAGGATGCATATAAAGAATTTGCTGTTTATTTAATTGCCAGTGTTTTTGCTGTTTGCTGTGTCCTTTTGTTTTCATAAGTAAACCAAAGAATATTTGCACTCTGAACTTTTCATGCCTTTTCTTTTCGCTTGTTGGATTTTAAATTACACAGAGCAAACTTGGCCTGTGCCAGCAAAGAAAGCATCACAGCTTCTGACATACGGCTTCAGCATTGCTTGTGATTTTTAAGAGAGAAAATTGACTTTTATTCATGGTTTTTTTAGTCACTAGGCTCTGAATATTCTGAAATATGACAGAGAAATGTGTGTTCAAAGTGTGAACTCATTTTATGCAAGCCACTAGTGTCTAGCAGAGACACATGTACTAGTAGGCTGGAACAACTAGGAACTGATGTAGCGCACCAGAATTTGCCAACAAATAGATTTATTAGCTTGACATCTGAAGGAATATCATCTAAGATCCCATGTTTTACTTAAACAGTAAATACATTGTACCTTTGTCCATCAGAAGTCGTGTACAGGAATGCAACATCATGAGGAAAATCCCACAAATTGTAACGAGTATAGTTTCTGATGTATTTGCTCTGCCTATTCCTTTTTCCACCTAGAAGGAGAAAGCTATTTGTTTTCTTTCCCAGTTCTTCTTTCTGAGTTAAGAATAGAAAGGAACTTGACTTCTTGAAGTTGAAACTGTTTTCTTTACAAATCCTATTTCTAAATCATGTTCTGATTTTCCAAAATAGTGTTGTTTATAATGAATGGTAAGTCAGTGGAAGGAGGACAGGACAGTACCTTGTTCAGAAACACGCACAATATACGCATGTGCTGTGCAAACCATGGAAGATTTTCTTTAGCCGTGACCCAGAGTATTTTGACTGCTCAAATTTGAATTTTTTCTTGGGCAAAAAATGGTCTTTGTACATCGTTAAAGAACACCTATTTACATGTATATGAGCCATACTGTAGTCAGACTATGTATATTTTCAGTAATACAGTTGCATTATCTGGCCATATACTTTTAAGAAAAAGCAATAATTGCTCATGGAGATCTGATATAAGCATAGAAACTTGACAGCTAGGAGGAGTTATATTTAGCTCACAATCTAGTCACATTCTTCTGAGATGCTGTAACAATAGCTCTTGTCTGGCGTTCATTTTCAGTTATAAAGAAGTGACTTCTGTAATGATGAAAGAAAACAATTGTACTGCTTTTCCAAAGACCTACCTTTATAAATAACACGACATAACACTCAAGCTGTATAATTTTGCAATTACTCTTCCTGAAGCATATACAAATAGGGTCTTTAGTATCAAAATTCAGAAATAAATTGATAGCATTTTTCCTTGTGATACACTTGTCATATTAAAGCATTGACCCTACAGCAGAAACTTGAGAGAAAAAAGGTTACAGTAGTACCATTTAATTATAGGTAGGATAATGCCACTATTCAGTGATATAGAAGTGATGCAATGCTTTGTTTTAATGGGGCAAAACTATTAATATATTAAAATCCAGTCATCATGGATTCATTTTACAATAGGCTTTTAAATCTCAGTATCTTAGGTGTTTCTTATTTGTAACGTCCTCTTAATGCTTAGTTAATGGGGGGGGGTGGGGGGGGTGGGGTTGGACTAGATGACCTCTAGGGGTCCCTTCCAATCCAAAACATTCTATGATTCTATGAGCTAATATGTAGTGCCCAGTGCCATCCAGATGTATGTTGGTGAAGTAGTGGAAGTTAAAACTGATGTTATAGCCTTCTAGAGGAGTTGAAAAAGTGGTAAGTCAGACCTTGAAAACCTTTTGCAAGATGCATCAAACTGTCATCTCAGCCATCCAAAGAAAACAAGATACAGGGATGTTATCACGGCCATTCTGTGTGTGCCACCTTAAAAGGGATTCACTAGAACTTTTGGGCACCCCTTAATTATGTTTGTATGCATGTGTGTGTATGCATAGACAAACAAGAAGACATGACTGGGTAAGTTACAAGCCTTACTCTTGTCCTTAAGCTATCTTGAGACTTATCTCCATTTAGAAGGTACAGAGATTAACATGAATCTGGAAGTCTTCAGCAACTGGTGTGGATTTGGTTTTTTTATTCTTTAGGAAAATACCAAATCATGTCTCTTCTAAAAAAAGATTGAACCCCACCCGTAAAGCAAATTCCTGTAAAATAAAGGAATGAGGAGATGGCCAATTGCTTTCTCACATCTCTCCCTAAAAAGACTCCCAAGGAAGGAGCAAACTGGTTTTGATGCCAGTTGGCTTCAGTGACAGTGTTATGAGGAGGACAGATGAGTTGCACATTGTACTGGCTTAGATGATCTCTCTCTGATGAGCCTCCACCATCTGCTGACCTGCTACCATAGCTTTCCTTTGGCCTTACATGCTTTTCCTGCCCTTCCGAGCAGCAGAACTCCTCTTCAGACAGGTCTATTCCCTCCCTACCGTTTTTGCCCCAAGATTATATAACATTGTGTATGCATCTAAGGAGAACAGTCCATACAATATGTTACCCACTTAATGAAAAAAACAGAGCTAAACACCAGTTTCCTGTTTCCTTAGCAGTGTAGTTGGTAATCTGAAAAAAAACATCTACATCTTGATTTAGTTATTAATACTATTTCAGGTATAATCTATACCCTCATCAGTATTTAGGTGTGATTTCAGTGCACATACTTCTGAGCCTTTAAAAAAGTGCTTTTGAGTGCATTACAGAGTATACTTTAAGCATGACCATGAAATGAAGATTTTCGTTTGCATAACTATTTGCAGAGAAACCTTGTTACAACTGTTTTTCATTGAGATTTGGGCAGGTCAGCCAACATTCATGGTTAAGTGGCAAACATCTGTGCTCTGGATAAAACAACTGTCAAATGAGATTACTGTTGTCCAGAAAAGTTCCATAATACTGTATTTTTATGATTTGTACATAAACTAAACTTCTTTTGGGAGAGGAAAGCTTCCTATCTATCTTAAAAAAAAAAATGCTACCCAACACCACACTGTGGCTACTACTCAGAAAGACTAAGTAATGTAGTTGTTATTTCCAATTTGTTAAAAATAACTTGCATTTGTTCTTACGAAGAAGTTCTAAAAAACAAATCCATACTAAATTACTAATCTCTTGGTGATGAAGTTTGCATACTGCAGCTGAAATTATACTGAAACTTTGACATTCATACCCATAGTGTTATATATTTTAGGTTACCATATGATTTATTCCCTCTATGAAAATAAAGGAGTAGTATCTCCTTGCAGGCTACGTCTAAGAGCTCTGTGTGTTACAGTATTGCTTGGTCTCTATCACAAAACAAGACTTCTTAATATTTAGACCACAAACTACTGAAGTGACCTCTCTTTTCTTAGTATGCAGTAGAGTTCTGGTTTCCAATTTTAAAGCTGGTATTTATGGATAGGACATTCCTGAATCAATACTTTAGTATATCTTCTAACAATCTGTAAGTTTCTACTTGCCATCACTCCACCAGTTTCCGGAGAAACATCCCTTACGACATTTCTTTCTATTAGGGAGCAAATTGAAAAGAGGCAGCTCGTAGCTTTGGGATGTCCCATAATTACACAGTATCAAGCAAAGCAGCAGACTATAACGATTAAGAATAATGGAATTAAGGAGGTACGTTACTTGCCCAATTTTCCGAAGCAACCAAAACCTGTTTGCAATTTGTTTTGCGATTTTCTCCCCTGTGGGAAAGTCTTGGTGTGGTAGGTGGAGGACAAAGGTGGAGCTTCTTACAGTTACTGTGATTTAGATATAAATTACTTCTACCATCACACGTAAGACCTTCCGCTTTCTACTCTAAGAATCTTAACACTGGATTTTAAAATCATGCCTCCCATTGGCTTAATGACAAATTAATTCCTACTTCAGTTTGTATTAAATATTTGGGGTTTAAATGTGCTTTTATTAATGCACATAAATATGACCTGAACTATCTTCCTAGATACCGTGCTTTTTTTCTACAGATGGGTATTTTGTGTGCTATAAACAAACTTCTTGGTGGATATAATTCTGAAGGTTTTGATACATGCAGCTTGTTCCACAAGAAAATTGTTAGCTTTTCACCCCATTGTTTTCCAGTTCCTGATGGCAGCTTTTCAGAGTATCAGCCCCACTGGCCTTTAAACATGTCAATTTGGAGCTCTTCATTTGCAACACCCTTTGTGGGACATTATGAATTCAGAATTCATTTAGTGTTGATTGCTCTGGCCAGGCCACAGCTAATAGTGGGTGAAAAATATTGTTACATTTAATTTGTAGGGTTTGTTTTTTTTAATACAGAGAGTATGATGGTGCAGATGGAATAAATCAGCCCACATAAGGCCCATATACCACCAACCTTTCTTTCCTTGCATGGGAATGGCAAGGCACCAATTCTACTCCATTATGGAACAGTGTTGAAAAAATACTTGGTTTTCTTGAGCAGAATTTAGTCTCCTTGCATTTGAGTAATCTATTTCAGTAGCTGGGTTTGGCTTGGGTCCTGAGGTGAAAGTCCCCTGGCTGTTGATAGACTACTGTTAATTAAGGGTTCCTGTGGCATGGAAGGACAGCCTTTCTCCATTCCAGAAGCACTTGGCTGATGCTTTCAGTTTACTTCACTGACTGGACTTGAGATACTGTGGTTTTTTGCTTTGTTTGTTGGTTTTATTTTGTGGAGAGTCAAGACCTACAGCTGTGTATCATCTGCTAGGCCTGCTAAGAGATTGCAGAAATAAACCAGACTGAGGCAGTGCTTTGAGCTGGGGGCGGGGGGGAGGGCAATAGGTGCATTGGTTCTGGGACATAACATGAGATCACCTGTTACTTTCAAGAAAGCTGGTTCCGTATCTCAAGGATCTTGATAATTCAGCAACAGAAAAATGATCTCATCCTTGGAACTAAAGTGAGTCTCTGCCCAACTGAAAAGCTATCTCAGCTATAGGCTGCTTAACTTGATTTCAATGGTATGGACACTCCCCAAAGTACATTTGTGGTGCCATCATAAGAGAAACTATTGGGGAAAAGTGGAAAGGAAAGCTCAGCACTTTCCTGGGAGAAAGGGCTGTGATCAGACAAAGATCTCATTAAGTTTGCTTTACTATCTTCACTGTGATAAGGTCTACTGCCTACCATAAGCACAGGCATTTGACTTTGGTTAAGTAAGACAATACATTTAAGCTTACAGTTCCAGTATCCTGGGACACTGCAATCTACAGTCTACCCCAAAACTGGAACCGAGAAGCTCGTGCTACAAAATACGGCAGCGGAGAAGGAGGCCCTTTACAAAACTTTATCAATGAAAACTGGACTTTGCTACTGTTTGGAGCTGGGAGAACCTTGGCTGGGGAACTCATTCCTGATGAGCAAAGCAAGAGCTGAAGAGGGGTATAAGCTACTAAAGAAAAATGTCTTTATGTTGTTACTTAGTTGACTGGCTGTTCTCCGTCTATCTGTCTTGCTTCTCCATTAGTGGGCTGTGGTGGTTTGACCCTGGCTGGATGCCAGGGGCCCACCAAAGCCGCTCTATCACTCTCCTCTAACCGGACAGAGGAGAGAAAAGTAAATCAAAAGGCTTGTGGGTCAAGATAAGGACAGGGAGAGACCATTTTATCAGTTACCATCACGGGCAAAACAGACTCAACTTGAAAATAATTAATTTATTATCAATCAAAATCAGAGAAGGAGAGGAGAAAAACCGCTAGATCTTTAAAACCTTCCCCCCACCCCTCCCTTCTTTCTGGGCTCAACTTCACTCCCAGCTTCTCTACCTACTCCCCCCAGCGGCACAGGGGGACGGGAATGGGGGTTGGGGTCAGTTCATCACATGTCGTCTCTGCCGCTTCTTCTTCCTAGGGAGAGGACTCTTCCCCTGCTCCAGCGTGGGGTCCCTCTCACGGGAGTCAGTCCTCCAGGAACTTCTCCAACGTGAGTCCTTCCCACGGGCTACAGTTCTTCACAAACTGCTCCAGCATGGGTCCATAATTTCCATGGGGTGCAGTCCCTCAGGAGCAGACTGCTCCAGC
>NW_009258966.1:874814-881145 GCF_000687185.1 Egretta garzetta | reverse complement strand
ACCCGCTCCGGCGTGGGGTCCTCCACGGGCTACAGGTGGAGATCTGCTCCCCCGTGGGCCTCCATGGGCTGCAGGGGGACAGCCTGCCCCACCATGGTCTTCACCACGGGCTGCAGGGGAATCTCTGCTCCGGTGCCTGGAGCACCTCCTCCCCCTCCTGCTGCGCTGACCTTGGTGTCTGCAGGGCTGTTTTCTCTTGCATCCTCTCACTTCTCTCTCCAGCTACTGAGACGCAGCTGGTTTTTTTCCTTCTTAAATATGTTATCCCAGAGGCGCTTCCATTGTCGCTGATTGGCTTGGCCTTGGCCAGAGGCAGACACAGGGAAAACTTCTAGCAGCTTCTCACAGAAGCCACCCCTGTAGCCCCCCCACTATCAAGACCTTGCCATAGAAACCCAATACATGGGCTATTCCATACTTCATGTATTCTTGACTAAAATTGCTCTTTCCTGCAGGTTGGGGAGCAATTCTCACCACAGAATATGGTCAGTCTGAACCTGTGATGTTCAACTTTAATTTGCATTTTTGGGGTGGTTGGGATGGAAGCTGGCAGAGTGGGTATTTCTGAGAGACAACGGGCAGTCTGCTGTTTGTGCAGGGGAATGAATATATGTGTGCTGCTGTGCACAAAGCTGTAACAACATTGGGATTAAGAACTCTAGAATGTACTTGGTGGTAGCTTGAGAGAAGAGGCCATTTTAGGAGGCACAGCTTAAAAGTAGTTTATCTTTTGTGCACATTTTCTGTTTATGCCTGGATTTATTCCAAGAGCAGAGCCTCTTGGAATTTTTGGCTGTTCTAAAGCTCAATATGGCCATTAACTCAGGAAGCAACTGCACTGAATCAGTTTCCTCAGGAGGCATTTCAAGTCTTCCATCTATTCAGTCAAGATTCAGCTCATCTGTAGATTCTATTTACCCGTAACTTGGTAGTAGTGCCAATATGCATCTGATTTCCACAGAATGCGACATACGGTTATTTGCTAGTCTTTTTTACCTCTTGGTTTAAGTCCATGTGGTTTTTACTCTCCTTTTTTTTTGCCTTCAAGGAGATCAAGTTAATGGATTTTTTATGAAGAATCATTCAAGATGAAATGGAGTGGTTGTGTTACAGGAGCAACACCAAAACCTTTTGCTGGCACCCCCCCTTACATCTCTCCACAGGGTGTATTTTCAAAGCTGTAGATGTGCACAAGCAACTAGTTTCTGCTGGATGAGTTTGTTCTACTGATGTCTTATTACATACCAGCTCAGCAGTCACCAAGCCCTGACTGACCCAGGGCTTCAGTCTCCCTTAAACCATGAGTCTGTGATGGAATCAAATGGAGAGTTTCCATTGCACTCTGCTTGTGCCCCCAGCACGGATTTTCCACTTCATTGAGTGGTATGTGCGACAAATGCCAAAATTAACGTTTCTTGCCAAAACAGGGACGTAAGGCCTCCTGTGATGTGGGTTGTTGACAAAGAGCTAGAAAAATGTTTGCATTTACATCTGCAGTTGGTTCACAGGAGTATATCCAGTCTTAATTACACAGTAGGCTGCTCCTCAACATCACATCAGGACAGCTGCTTTTCAAGTTCTGAGGGTGACAAACAATGGATTCAATGGCAAGAAAAAAACCACTAACTGCTGTAGGGTCACAGAAAAATTAACAAAAGAGAATGCGAGTTAGAATGGAAATAATACTATCTATCTGCTGCTCCTGCAGGTGAAAAGAATCAATAGAAACACTATATGCTAGCTATGAAGAATTCCTCAGCGGGGGTTTGTGTCACATAAAATTGTATACCTAATAAAAATACACAGTTTTCCTCTCACCACTTTACTGAGAGAGTAATTAGTAGGGTGAGCTGGGACATACAGTTGGTTTATATGAGATGAACATTTGTGACCAGCTCAATGACATCTCTGCAGTGGCAGCCAGAGGATGGCTGCAGAGAGAGAGGAGAAACGGGGACAATGACCTGGCTGCAAGTGAGGCCTCATTTGTCACAGCAGAAAACATCCATCTTCAAAACCCCAGCGACTTCTACAGCACTAAGGCTGTGGGGAGGTACCATCTGTTGTAGACCATGCTTTTGTAGTGTTCAGTGAAGGGTCCCACAGTTTTTAAAATGGACCCAGCATCTAGTTGTTGGTCATAGCAAGAAACATCTGGTTGTCCACTCACGGTTGTAGAAAAATCTTTGTTCCCAGTGAATAGGCTTCTATAAATTTCCATGGGCAAAACCATTTAGAAAGCAAATAAAGTACCTGAAAATGAGCCTTATGATCCAAACAGATCTTTTAGCAATGTTAAAAAAATACAGAGTAAAGGTAAGTCAGTCAATTTTTTTATTTCCCCTGAATGAAAGGTTCAAAGGTGTTCACAGTCTACAGCAGCAGATGGTAGAAAACATTTTCAGTGGATTAAGACTCCTTCAGTATGCACAACACATGCAACCCCAAGTTTATAAAACAGA
The DNA here is from genome assembly GCF_000687185.1 of Egretta garzetta. Lineage (NCBI taxonomy): Eukaryota > Metazoa > Chordata > Aves > Pelecaniformes > Ardeidae > Egretta > Egretta garzetta. The sequence goes on along the minus strand of NW_009258966.1, from coordinate 878,683 downwards.
CAAAGCCAAAAAACCTCCCCAATTATCTAACCTGTCAGTCAAAAGAATTACTTCAGAACACACCTAGTTTGTTTTAGTGCACAACTTGAAAATTCACTGTTTAGAAAAGAACTTACCTGCTCTCAGCAGTGAAGCATAACAGGAAAAAAAAAACCCAAAACAATCATACTCAGGGAACTGCTTGGGAGTTTTGGCATGTTTTTCCTGGGGTAAAAAGCCTACTATGTCTGTAAAAGAGTTTATGATAAATAGATGTCAGTTCACAGTGAACACTGAGAGACAAAATAAAGTAGATTTACTTTTCCTTTTTGACTCACTTGTTTCGTTACCAGTTTCAACCACTTTAAACCCTGTCTGGCTGAGTTTGGAATCTGGATATCCTGCTATTAATCTCCCACTATGGCTCACTCATTCAAAACTCCATTTGACACCTGCTATTGATTAATGGCTTTACACCTACTCCATGTGAGTTTCTACCTGACGTCACCCCGCTTTGGTTAACAGTGGTAGTGTTTTGCCCTCATACCTTGTTTCAGACTGATGCAAGTATTTTCTGACAACTTTATGACTTTTGGAGCAAATCACTTCCGACTGTTAAGGGAACCCAAGAAACCCCTTTCCACTCCAAGTGGTTCTTTGTATTTTGGATCTTTCAAATACAGACAGGTTTCACTTTAAAAACATAAATATAAAAGTGACATACTTTTACTCCAGTGCCATTTCTGTTGTGCTTTCCAGAAGAAAAATCTGTTCAGGAAATCCAATTTTATTTATTGTTTTGAAGCATAAGCTCGCTGCTGATTCTAATCCCAGCCTATGCACCAAAATGAGGAAGCTATAAAAGATCCCAACTTGTTAACAAGGCCCATGTGTTAGCTACCTAAAGAACAAATTATTCTATAGAAGGACCTCAGGGTCTGATCTTGCTTGGGGCATGCAACCACTGTCTTCCAGGCAAATTCAAGAGTAGAGTCATTCCTTGAATGGCCCATCATCTCATGCACGCAATCCCTACCTTAACAAGTTACACCCTAAGCTTATGGGACAGCACAGAAACAAGCCCGTAACCCCCTAATAAATGCATGGGAGCAAATAAAGGAACATAACGCTTGGCAGATAGCACACTGGCTATACACTGCACCAGTGCAAGGCTCTCTTCTGTGCACCGTACTGTTACACGTACACCGCCTGTCATGGTCGTGTTGTGGGGCCAGCCAGGCGGCTCTCACAGCAGCCAGCACAGCTCTTGTCCTGGAGACCTCCCTCTCTTCTCCCAGGTGGGAGCCCAATCCCACAGTGTAGCAACAATAAACAAAATATTGAGCATTGAGGCTGAACCAAAGCTCATCGGCCGTTATGAGCTCAACCTGTTACTTCCTCAGGAAGAGCAATCGCCAAGTGACTCACAGCTGTGCCCTCCCGGGACACAGCTTCCTCCTGCCGCCGCCCGCCGTGCAGGCGAATCGCCATCAGCGATGTTCTCTCTGTAGTACGCAGCCAACTCCACCAGGCCTCTCACTGCTGGGAAATTTGTTCTTGTGTTGAGCTGCACTCAAAGGAAATAGGCAAACTTCGGAAGCGTAATTCAGGGTATCTTGTGCTGATGAATACAGTGCCAGAATAACGCACAGCCAGTGCAAGGGGTTGTTTCTATGCACACAGAATCACAGAATCACAGAATGGCAAGGGTTGGAAGGGACCTCAGGAGATCATCTAGTCCAACCCCCCTGCTACAGCAGGTTCTCCTAGAGCATGTTACACAGGACTTCCTCCAGGCGGGCTTTGAATATCTCCAGGGAAGGAGACTCCACAACACCCCTGGGCAGCCTGTTCCAGTGCTCTGTCACCCTCAAAGTAAAGAAGTTTTTCCTCACAGTCAACTGAAACCTCTTATGTTTGAGTTTGTACCCATTGCCCCTCGTCCTGTTGCTGGACACCACTGCAAAGAGTCTGGCTCTGTCATTGTGACATCCGCCCTTAAGATACTTGTATGTGTTGATGAGGTCCCCTCTCAGTCTTCTCTTCTTCAGGCTGAACAAGCCCAACTCTCTCAGCCTTTCCTCATAGGGGAGGTGCTCCAGTCCCTTTATCATCCTAGTTGCTCTCCTCTGGACTCTTTCTAGGAGTTCCACATCTTTCTTGAACCAGGGAGCCCAGAACTGGACACAGTACTCCAGGTGGGGTCTCACCAGGGCAGAGTAGAGGGGGAGGGTAACCTCCCTCGACCTGCTGGGCACACTCCTCTTAATGCACCCCAGGATACCATTGGCCTTCTTGGCAACAAAGCCCATTCAACAGTATTTCCCACACTGAAAACTCGTGATTTTTTGTAGACTGTTTTTCTGTCCTGTCTTCCCTTACCTGCCTCCTGAACAATTTTTTTTGGTAGTTTCCAGTGCATATACAGATAACAGCCAGAAGAATGCCACCACGCCAGTGAATCTATTGGCTAAGTAAAAGCAGTGTGTATTAAAAGCAGTATCCCTTTGACTCAATTTGTGCATAAGCCTTTTTCAGGTTTGTCATACAAGAATTTCATTACTTGTGGTGTGGTATCTGTAAATGTAGTAAAGTTCAGTTTTACTGTGGCACAATGCTCCCTCTAGTGTCCAAACTTAAAATTGCAATTATAGTATTCAATGCAATTTCTCTGTTCAAACTGAACTGCGTGGCAATAAAATCACAGGCAGTACATCTCTATTCCTAACACTTCTAAAGGAGTGAATGTTACAGACTACTTGAGGTCAAAAGTGCTAATGTAGTCTAGTTTGGAGGTCTCCAAATAGCTATCACTCAGGTAACTATCACCTCTCTTCAGTGTAGACACTGAAGCAGTAACAGCCAAGGAGACAACCTGCAGCAAAACCAGTTTTTCTTCCTACTAGCTCCAGAAAGAGTCCAAACTTTACAAACTGTACAAGAAAGGTTAATAATGAATTAAAGTTCACCTGTGCAGAGGGTGTATGTGGATGGTTTCCCCAAGAAACTAAGCTAGCCAGCTGCTCCGAATTCTGGGCACTCCTCACACCCTCCTCTGTTCCCTGAGCACCTCCTAGATTTAAGACAGACAATGCAAAGAAGCAGGGAGTTTACAGCTCCCAGAGGCTGAGGCGTATGGTGCTCGCAGTCATCTGGGAGAGTGAGCAAGTGAGACGGAATGACTCCATGACTATAGTTCAGATAAAGTTCGTATCACTTGCATTGGGTGGGTAATACTGGGAAGTCCAAACTAGATCTACTGCTGCAATCCAGAGTGGTGGCCTGATGAAACTCCAGTACAATTACATTCTGAATGACACCGTCTCAAGCTACACCATGCCTGAATCATAGAATCATAGAGTCATAGAAAGTTTTGGGTTGGAAGGGACCCCTAGAGGCCATCTAGCCCAACCCCCCTGCAGGGAGCCGGACACCACTAACTAGATCAGGTTGCTCACAGCCCCGTCCAACCTGGTCTTGAATGTTTCCAGGGACGGGGCCTCCACCACCTCCCTGGGCAACCCGTTCCAGTGTTTCACCACCCTCATTGTAAAAAATTTCTTCCTTATATCCAGTCTAAGCCTACCCTGCTTCAGTTTAAAACCATTACCCCTTGTCTTGTCACAGTTGGCCCTACTAAAAAGATTTTCCCCATCTTTCCTATAGGCCCTCTTTAGGTACTGAAAGGCCGCAATCAGGTCTCCCCTCAACCTTCTCTTCTCCAGGCTGAACAAGCCCAACTCTCTCAGCCTGTCCTCACAGGAGAGGTGCTCCATTCCTCGGATCATTTTTGTGGCCCTCCTCTGGACCCGCTCCAACAGTTCGATGTGCTTCTTGTGCTGAGGGCTCCAGAGCTGGATGCAGGGCTCCAGGGAAGGTCTCACCAGAGC
>NW_009258966.1:874367-874726 GCF_000687185.1 Egretta garzetta | reverse complement strand
ATGCCCTCTGCTTCTCTTTCCCCCTCACACTGCCTCAGTGTGGGGTCACTCCCACAATCAAAGCACTGCTCCAGTGTGGGTCCTCTTCACGGGGCGCAGTGCTTCAGGGACAGACTGCCTCAGTGTGGGTCCCCCACGGGGTCACAGCTCCTGCCAACAAACCTGCTCCCCAGTGGGCCTCCCCGGGGCTGCAGGTGGGGATCTGCTCCCCCGTGGGCCTCCCTGGGGCTGCAGGTAGAGATCTGCTCCCCCGTGGGCCTCCCTGGGCTGCAGGGGCCCAGCCTGCCCCACCATGGGCTGCAGGGGAATCTCCGCTCTGGCACCTGGCGCTCCTCCTCCCCCTCCTTCTCCCCTGACCT
>NW_009258966.1:873663-873992 GCF_000687185.1 Egretta garzetta | reverse complement strand
CAGGGGCAGGGCCGGGGGGGAAAGACGGGCGTGTATCTCACATCGGTTGTTGGATCCGAAGAACGCCCGCAACCAGCGATGCGGGGGCTGAAAGCCGTGATTTGGATTGGGAAATAGTAACCCACGCAAAAAATAAGACAACATAAACCGTAAGATTAATATAAATGATGCAAATAAGGATTAACTTTAAACGGAGGCGTGATGCCTACACTCGGGCAGCCCGAAGCTGGAGCAGGACAGGCAAGCTCGCCTGTTAAAAACTCCTGCCTTTCCCAAGCGGCTCGGCTCGGCTCGCCTGTACAGCGATGGCAGCCGAGCGTGCGGGCAGG
>NW_009258966.1:872887-873143 GCF_000687185.1 Egretta garzetta | reverse complement strand
CTTTGATCCGAGCCCCCGTGCTGCCGAAAAGCAGCACGGTAGCGCTGCTTTCCGTTCTTGAAGCACACGGGGAGCTAGCGCCACTTCACGCCGGTCAGCAGTGGCTGTCCCGCGCCACGCACTGTTTTGGTATCCCGGGTCCTTCCAGTTTTGCCTGGTACCTAGTGCCGGACGCTTGTCACCCGCCTGGTCTGGCACGACGTTGTGCCAGCAGGGTTTGACGTGAGCCGTGGCTGGTGGAGAAGCGGTCGCCCGC
>NW_009258966.1:861573-872781 GCF_000687185.1 Egretta garzetta | reverse complement strand
GCCGCCGCCCCTGCTGCCGCCTCCTGCGGGCGGCCCGAAGGCACCGGGGAGAGGGCAGCGGGGAGTGGGAGGGGTGGGGAGAGGTTTCTCCCAGCAGCAGGGCTGGCCTGTGCTGTTGGTGGGCTGCGGGCCTGGCCTCTCCAGGGGAGGTGGTTCTGCGGTGGAATGCTTGGTTTTGCCAGGAAATAGTTTTTGTATTTGTTGTTGCGGTGTGAGGTTGGTTGGTTTGTTTTGGTTTGTTTTTTCCTTTTTTTTTTTTTTTTTTCCTTTTTTCTTCTTCCTCTGAATGCATGCTTTGACCTTTGCCTGCTCTGGTACTTCCAGCAAAGGTATGAGCTGTGAGTGTGGACGAGAGGGAGGCACAGTTTGTAGTTGTGATGAGCTGCTAAAATAGCTTGTTCTGCCATCCTCTAAGAAGGTTCTGCCTTTCCACGGTGAAGTTTGGCCCTTTTTTTGTGGAGCTGCACATAGCCAGAGGAGTCATTCAGGGAGCCTAGGTTATGTGCCTTGCAGAGAAGGAGCAAGAATATGATATTTTGTGGAAAGCACTGAACAGTCCACTCGCATCACCTGAAGGTGACAAACCTGAGAGTAACTGAGGCCAGATCTTTGTACGGTGCTTCTCAGCTTCTACCAGACCTATATTTATGTGCTTCTCCCTATGTAACAAATCTCAATGAAGAACAGGTTAAGACTTAGGTAATAGCAAAACAAAGACGCTTCTGCAATAACAAAGCTTGTAAAAAGCACCGCATGGAGCAAAAATTGCTTGTCATAGGTGCGGGTACAGTGACCCTTGTACTTCTAGTATTAGGCTGCTTGAAAAAGGTTTGTTAACAGAGAAAACCGTCCTTGGATGTTTAAGTTCACAATAGTTTTTGATAAGTGGTTGATTAAATTTAAGCTAAGATAAAGGGAAGCCCTGTTAACTTCAGATTAGTTCTTGTTTTGTTTTTATTTAGTTTACAGCACTGTAGTTAGACTTTACTGCTAATAGCAACGTTTGTCAACACTGAGTTTTGAATTGGATGCCAGTGAACAGATCAGAGCTGGGAATTCTTCTAAAACACCTGGATCACTAATCAGTTTTAAAGTGAGACCTGCTTTCACATACACAGGCATCTAAGAATACAGTAGTTTTCTTTTCACTTTGGGCAAATCCCTTGTGAAGTACTGTTCCTGCCCGTCATGCAGCATTGTCATTGTTTATGCAATTCAAGCTAATTTTTTTTTTTTTTTTTAAGATTAGTTTTGATTCTTCAGCATGCTTGCTAATTGAGAATATTGGCACATATAACATGGTCTGGGTTTTGTGCACTTCACAGTTGTATGGCTTTTCAAAACAAAAAAAAAAAGTTTTCTTGGGCTTGGCTTACATCAGGCAGTGGACTTACACGCACCTCACATGTGATATTCTGCGCTGCAGAGGCTCATGGGAGTATTAAGGAAAATTCCAATTTGGTGGTCTGAGATTAGTGTGTTTCCAAACAGTCTAAACAGTTCTGATTTTTTTTATTTCCCCATTTTTTCTTCGAGAGCTAGCTTGAATGTTTTGGTGAGGGGCAAAGAGATACTCTTGCACTCTGGGAAACTTCTTCCTGACTGATCACCTTCCAATCATTCAAATCTCAGTTTCGTTTGGAATGAAAAAAAGGATCATTATCATTGATTTCAATAACTTTTGACTGGTACAGTGGATAATCTCTGCAAATCATTTCTCGTAACAAGTAACTAACGTATAACACACCTAGCATCTAAGCCAGAGTAAAGATGCCAGGGTCTGGCTTTTGTATGGAGGCAAAAAAGACAGTCTTCTGTTACGATGGGTAAACTGTGAATGCATCCCGTTAAGTGTGGTACTGATTCATTTGTATCCAAATAATTGGAGGGGTTTTGTCAGTACACCTTCAGTCACAGTTAAATTTTGTTCAGTTTCTCCAAATCTTAAAGGCTAACCAGGGAAGTATCTTATTCACTTAGAATGTAATTAATTAACTTGAAACATCCCCTCCTTCAAAGTTACATCAAGACATTAAACTTTCAGCCTCACAAATTCATTTTTCTGTCACAAGCTCAAACTCAGCTGTGTACAGCTTTCCCTGATGGCTCTGTTGCGTGCAATAACAAAGAGTAAGCATGGAGATTCTTTTTTTAATTTTTTTTTTTCCTCTTGACTGGAGATTTGTCTGCAATTTATCTGTTTGTTTATGTTTTGAACTTTTGTGAAACTTTTAACTCCTGGGGGAAATGGTGTTTTACTTTGTACCTTCAAGGTGTTTGTGTTGATTCGGTGCATTTTTCTTCATGCAGTTCATTTTTGTGTAGCTTTTTCTCTGAATTGTGATCCAGGAGACAAATTGACTCTTTTTTTTTTTTTTTTCTTTTTACTTTTATTTTTTTAAACTAGGTTTGGGCAGAGCATATGCTCTGGCTTTTGCCGAAAGAGGAGCTTCAGTAGTTGGTAAGTTTTATGTTAACTAACTTGCGCTAGACAATAACCTTTGCCTTTTCACATGGCTTGCGTTCAACTGTCCATGTCCTTTTTGACAGTAACCTTTGTTATTTAATGGTTTTCTGTCTTATCTTTTGCGATTCAAATTTTGCTTCTAAGCTTTATTTTCTTGTGAAACAAGTTGCCCAAGGACTTGCTGGAAAGCCAGTTTGAATCGGATCATTTCCCGGACCTGACTTTCATCCATGCATGCCGATCTTTACCGTGAGTTGTGGCCAGAGAGGGTGTTGTCTTAGGTGAATACTGTTCAGAAACTTCTAAAGTGGCCATTTGAAAATGTGCAAATATCTTCTAGGATCTTCTCCCTGGAAAGAAGTTACTGGAATGTATCGCGGTATCAGTAGCCCCCAGAAAACACAGAATGTGCTGAAAGTGCACTGTATTGTGTCTTTCTGCAGTGCATTGCGTGGAAGAGCCATCTGGTCTCAGTGACAGTGCCCAATGGACAGTAAAGGTTTTCTGATAGTTCCGCAGTCATATGGTTGAATTTCCTTCAGGGAATATTTAGTTGTGCAAAATGCTGTATCACGAGCTAATTCTGAAGGTGGAGTTATATTCTTGGGGACTCTCCAGCAGTTGGCATCGCCATTTGACTGCCTGTGAACGAATTTTTACAGGTATTGTTGATGAGCTCAAGGTTAGATGTTTAAACAGATTATGGACAAGAACTTGCTCACTGATTTTTAGTAGCTTTCTAATAAAAATCCCAGTCTCAGTTTACAAAATTCCACAGAAACTGTTTGGTTTTACTTTACTGATTAAGTCTGAGAAATCTGTGTATAGACAACTTAAAAAAAAATCTAGGTATTTTTTTCTGGTAGTTGCCACCTTTGATACCTTATTTACTGGGAACATGAATACTTCAACTCAAGTTCTTATTTAACAAAAATTAGGTCACTAATGGAGCCCAAGTGTCTAATTGTATTGACTCTGTTTAGCTAGTGATGTTCTGACTTTCCAGAATGATCTGAAAGAAAATGTATTGTATTGCCTGACTACAGCTAATACATATTATTGTGCCTTATTGCACAATAGCTAAATCAGTAAGTTAAGAACCGACTGTAAGGAAAACTTCTTGTTTCCCTTTGTAAATTGCATCCCACTTCACCTCTTCTGATCGTGGTTCTCTGCAATTACCTGAATGTGCATGTACTTATTTTTCTTACTCTTGTTCTCTTATGATTGTGACTTCAAGGAATTGAGATGTTACTTGTGCAAATATCTGAATTTTTTAAGTACAGTGGGTACAAGACTCATGTCTCGTCTCTTTAAATCAAGTTCCCTTTTTTAAGTTATGGAAATGAAGGTACCTTGTAACAAGAATGATCAGATACTCTAGTTGGAGGAATACCAGTGGGATACCCAACATGGGAGCTTTTTCTGTCCAGTCCCTCATATCTCTCTGTGTACAACTTTCTGTTGAGTGGGTTGCTGTCAGTGTGGTTAGACTGACCGGTGCAACCCAGGTGGAAATCTCCCTTTTCCTATCACCCAAAGGCTTCCTGCTACCACCTTTTTCGTCATGCTTTGTCTCTTTCATGCTTCTCATCAGAAAAAGTTGAAAGCAGGAAGAAGAGAAGCTTTGTTTTTGTCTTGCAACCTGTATTATGTCCATACCCTACTGTTTCTTCCTTTTCGGTCTACGTGAGAGTTCTTCTGTGTTGCTCTTTTAGTTTAGAGTCACACTCTTGAAGCATCTGTCCTGATTTTATACCTTATTTCTATTTTTGTTTTGTATAGTGGGATGGTATTGAAGTGTGTGAGTGGAGTTCCTTTGAAAACCGAACTGGAAGCAGTGCACCTGAATTGTTCCAAATGTGTGTTTGGTTTGTGGCACCAGACTAGAGCAAGAAATGAGCTGGTTTATTTTTTAAAAAAACATGTACTGTAGATTTCAGGTCTGCATCACCAACTGTTTCACTCTACAGATTTGCTTCTGCTGCTCTGCACTACTAGCTCTTAACGCACTCATAGCCTTAGAGGAATTCTTCTCTATGGTTCAGACTATAACCGTGCTCTGTCACAACTGCTGCAGTCTCTGGCTGTTTTCTACTGAATGTTTTCAACTGGAAATTATATGATGTAAAGCTTGAACTGAAAATAATGTTATTAATCTTATTTTTTTTAATTATCACACTCGTTATTACTTTCAAAGCCTAGAGTAGCTCCGTTCTTTCTTGCGTACTCATTTTTGCTTCAACTCTTGTTGCTGCCTGCACTCAGCCTAAGGTGCTTTGCTGCCTCTGGAAATTTTCCCAAGTATTTAATTAGCTTTTGCCAGCAAATTACTATTAAAGTGAAGGGTAAACAAATAAAAGCACGTCTTTGGTAGAGAGTTGTAATGTCTTAACAAGACTAACTGAATGTTTTTGTGTAAAAGTTTACCACAGAATTGTCCACTCTTCTTTCCCAGGACAGATTAGAAATCCTAGTGCTGTTCCTGACTCACATTTCTTCAACATCATGTTAAAGACCTTTGATGTTGCAGGAGCAGTCTGTCCATGTAGCTTATTCTAATGCTTCACTACGCTGGGAAACCTTCCCTAATGCCTCACCCGCATTGTGCTACCTTCATGTTTGAACTGTTAGATACTGATCTATTTAGCTTGGAGATTTTGTCTCCTCTCTTTTTTGCATCAATCTGTTAATGTACTTGAACATATCACTACATTCTATCTTAATTCTTCCTGCCTTGGGCTAGGAGGTTCTTGGGTTTGGTTTGGTTTGCTATGTTTGGCCACCCCTTGTGTCCCCCCCCCCCATTCTTTACATGGCTCACTACTTCTGCACTTCGGCATTTTCATTTACTCGTATGGATTTTCTGCAGTGTTTCTACGTTTCTCTTGAAGTTTTGTATACAAAGTTAAATGCAGGATTCTAGGTGAGACTTTCTTAGTCTGAGTAATAGAGAACAACTTAAAAAAAACAAAACAAAGGACCAGCAAGGACCATGTTTTATGGATTTCACTATGGCTGGCTTATTGAATACTTTAAAAGGTCAGAAGGTCCAAAGCTGGAGTTCACCAATGCAAAAGACTGTTTAGCAAAATACCAATGTTTCATGTAAATCCACAGTCAATTCTGGTTTTCTTACAATTCCATTTTGCATTCATTTAAACATACTTCTTAACATTTTTTAAAATTCTTTGTCCAAATATAATGTGTGTGTGGACTTCTTGGGGGGTGTGGCGGGGTTGTTTCCTTGATGAATTCTGTGAAACTGAGGGACATGCAAATACAGCAAACTGCAGTGGTGATATAGAGCAGGTACCACTGATGCATGCCCCAGTACAGAGAGCAGCCTGGAAACAAAGCAGTTCTCTGAGTCAGGTGGCCCTCTTATCCCACAGGAGCAGGATCTGAAGCTCCGGAGCAGGCTTTTCTGCCTTTGTTCAGACCTCTTGATCTGTTCTGTAGTAAAGTTCACTAGTAACATTTTAGCCACTCTATTAAACAGGAACAAAGTCTTCTCAGTCTTGTTTAGGGTTCATGTAGTAGCTATAGCATTTTGACAAGAGACCAGAATTAATCACCTATGATTGGTATGTAATCTTGACCTTAATCTCTGAACTAGAGTAACACAATTGGAGAGGTGGCTGGGCAGGGCAAGCAAGTTGAATGCGTGGTGGAGAGAAAAAAAAAAAAAGTTCTGTTCCCCATCTTATTTTAAAAAAAATGGTACTGTATGTTACGCTACTTTTACAAAAAATAATACTGTGACCTGCTATTCTTCTCTAATCATCTGAGATTCTCAATAGGATCCAGATGCAGCAGGTTATATTAATATTCCTTATAACTTCCAGTGTGATAATGAGATAAGGGGAAACCATGAAGTCTGAGTGTTAACAATAAAATATTCATTTCTTTGTGATGCACAGTGAATGACCTTGGAGGTGATTTCAAGGGATATGGCAAGAGCTCTTCAGCTGCTGACAAAGTTGTCAATGAAATCAGAGCAAAAGGAGGGAAAGCAGTACCCAATTATGGTATGTTATTTTTCCAGGCTAGTGTAATGCTTGATCTATGGGAACAGTGGACCTGTTGGATGAAAAGTTGACGCTGCTTAATAAAGGACTACTGCCAGCTTACCAATACCATGCAAATTAAATAGGTGTAATGTGATGTGGAGTAGGGAGACAGAGATGCTAAAAGCAAGTACATAAATTGCTTTTTAAATTAATACTTATCTAGTAATGCCGTTTTCTTTCATATGCTTTTTTAACATTGAAATACTAAGAAACTGCCCATCTGCAGTTGTCAGAGGCAAAATGGGAATGGGTGATTCTTACTTGTTTTGCTTCATGTGTTTCTTGCAATGGCAAACTGTGCCATTTAGACTTACTGTGTGGGATTTGCTTTAGGCCATATGCAGCTAGTGGCTGGTTTTATATTGGGGTTGTACACAATTTATTTTTCTTGGCTTCATGGAATTAGTTGTTAATATCCTGGAAATGCAGTGTATCCAGTTGAATTTACTGGAAAATTCATACTTTTTTCTTATAGATTCGGTGGAAGATGGTGAAAAGCTTGTGAAGACAGCACTTGAGGCTTTTGGGAGGATAGGTACAGTTGCTTGATTCTTGTTGTAATTTGTTGCAAATGCAGAGCCATTATAAATAGTGCAATTGGCAACAAGTGTGTAAAGTACAGTGAGACAATAGTAGGACTCACCAACCGTTGATGCCCTTAGACAGTGAAACCTAAAACAGGGGCTTTGCACTTTAAGTCTTAATGGGCAACTTTTCTGTCTTGTTGGTATTTTTTAGCAGAAGTTTAAAGCTCAGTATATGATTCTAGTTTTCCTTCCCTTCTGAGTTTTGGTACTTCAGTAATGGTTAATAACTTCTGTCTCAAAGCACAGAGTTCATAAAGTATTACAACTAGCTGCATAAAATTAGGATAAATAGTGTTGCTGAAGAGTCAACGACACTCTGTTGTGTTTTGGAAGCTCTTTTGCCTATGTGAAGATCAAAATGTTTTAACACAAATAATAAAAAAAAAAAAGCTTGAGGTATTTTATCTAAGAAGTAATGTTTCACTTTACTGTATGATTGTTACTGTTTAACTGTGAAATTTGTATCATTTTTAACTCAGGGTTAAATGGCTTAAAGAACACGTGATCAAAGCTAACAGGAACCACAAAACACAAAATTGTTGTGATCCAGGTTGCTTTCATGGCTATGTGACTCTCTGGTTCTTCCAGCTATCATTGGGTTTACTGCAACAAAGGTGGTGGCACAAACTGTATAACTGGGAGCACTCTGGAATTCAAAGCAAGCTGCAGAACTGTGCAGGATGGCTGCATCCTGCAGATACTGTGTTCCTAGGTAGCCAGCACTTCTCAGCTATACCTCCCTGTCAGGTTTTGTTCCTTTGGCAGACCAAGACTTGCCTGTACTGAACTATTGTGTCTTGTCTTAATTATTGTCCAATGGTAGAGCTCCACTATTCAGGGCAAGGAGCTACAGAACAGTAGTATGATGTATGTATGCAGTGTTCTTGTCTATGTATATTTTTAGAAGTGGGAGAAAAATAGAAACAAGCTTGTAATTTATCAGTGCATTCACTTAGTTTGTTTTCTGGGTTTTTTTGCAGATATTGTTATAAACAATGCTGGGTGAGTAAACCTAAAGGTTTTTTACTGTTTGATTGTCGCTTTTGTGTAAACACCTGACCTGTTCATCTTTTTTTTTTTTTTTTTTTTTTTTTTTTTTTTTTTTTTCTTTTCTTCCCTGTATGTTTGGTTTGGTTTGTTCTCCTAATGGTTCATTTTAGGATCCTAAGAGATCGTTCATTTGTTCGGATAAGTGATGAAGATTGGGGTGAGTTGGTAAACTTTAAAATGTACTTTCTGTGTAAAAGATGAAAGGTACATCCCTCCCATTGGTACAAGGAAAAAGAGAAGGCAGTGAAGGCTGTCTATGCCAGGTCAGAGAATTATCTTTTGCCCTGAAAGCTTAGTGTTAAGCTGCTTGTGTTTAGCTGTCTTGTGTTCAGCTTGCAAACCAGATCTGTGCTGCAATGCGTGGTAGGTGTATGTAGTTCCAAAGGGGAAGAAAGGCTCTAGTTGCCACTCCTAGTTACTGAGTGGAATACAAAGAAGAGCCATGTGAAACACACACAGCAGTTTTTGTGAACAGAACACATTCCTACTGCCAGCACTGACTGGCTGAATACTAAACAGGATTAAAAGACCCAGAACTAACAACAGAGGAAAGAAAGCTGATGTGCCAAGGGAGCGAAGAGCAGGGGGAACCTTTAGTAAGATGGTAGGTGGTGGTAAACCACTTGAGCAGACTTTTGCAAAGATGGTCTAGCTTCTGTAGCCCTTGTTTTACTGTGCTTAAGTGTAGGAATTTTGAATGCTTGTGAATTCTATAAAGGAGAGCCCCACCCAAGAGGCAGAAGAGATGATCAGTGTATGTTCAGGCAAGCATTTCAAAATGGTCTATAAAAAAGAAAAAAAAGAAAGCCTACCTTTTCTTAGTAACAGTTTCAGAACGTGAAGAGAGTGCAGTTTTTGTCATGAAGAAGAAACAAATGGTGTATTTCAAGTTGAGAGACAAAATCCTGGAATTATTAAACTGATGTGAATTTGTTTCTAGATATAATTCATAGAATTCATTTGAGGGGATCATTCCTGGTCACCAGAGCTGCATGGAATCATATGAAGAATCAGAAATTTGGCAGGTAAAAAATTGCCTCTTTTTTGCTTTTTTTGGTATGGTATAACAGACTGGTGCATGCCATGACAATGCAGGAGGAGTTTTGTATCCTTTTCTTTCACCATCACTGTGATTAAACAAAGTCAGTCCAAATGTGTAAGCATTTATCCATTCAGTTTGCCCCCCCTCTCCACATCCCCAGCCAAGTGTTTAAAAGCTTTTTTCCATGTAGATGCAAATACCCCAGACAGGAGCTGTAGGGTTATAGAAATACCATTTCTTTTCATGAGCACTGGTTAGAGGTGTTTGCTACTTGTATGTTACTGCAAGTCCGAGGGATTCTTCTCCTGCTCCTTCTTATTGAAATGACAGGTACATGCAGTTCTGCTTGTGGATCTTGGTTTTAATTTTTTTTGTTTGGCTGTGGGTTTGTTTGGGTTTTTTTGCCTCTCTGGACAAATGTTGTTGTCTTAGACTAAGGACACTCCCACAACTTCTATTTTGGTTATGTGTTACTGTTAACTGAAAGAGTGAAGTGAATTCAGACCTTTTTTTTTTTCACTTTCATTGTTTTTCCTTATCAAAACACTGATGTGATTATATTAATCTTAACAACCATACCCATATGTTGAAAGCTGTGTGAGCTTATTTGTCATTCTGTGGCCAAACTGATATTCTCATCCAGGGAAGTGAACTGTAAGAATAAGGGAAGAGATCAGGAGGCGAAATACACAGCTAAAGTCTAGGAGTTGCATCCATTTAGGAAAATGCTTCCCTTGCCTCCTTTTCTGTATTTGCTCAAATAACAATGCTAGTGACTGCTACTATGACAACGCTTCAGCATTTGTAAGATGCTTGCTATCAGTGAAACATAAAACCGGCATCTGTTTGTTAGCAAAAGCAACAAATAATATTTTCTTATTTGCACGCTTTTATTTTGTGGAATATGGAGAATATAATGCTGAAGCTGGAAAATGCTGTTGTGTAGAATTAAACAACTTGAAGTAATTGAACTTTTTTTTTTTTTTTTCTTCTCCTCTCTAAGAATAATTATGACTTCCTCAGCTGCTGGAATATATGGAAACTTTGGTCAGGCAAACTACAGTGCTGCAAAACTTGGTCTTTTGGGTCTTTCAAACACAATTGCCATTGAAGGCCGGAAGTATAACATCCACTGCAACACAATTGCTCCTACTGCTGGATCCAGACTGACCCAAACTGTCATGCCACAAGGTGAATCATTTAAGGTCTACGTGTACTGATATTTTTCAGTGAATTGCACAGCTAACTTTCTTATCTCTTAGAAAATGCAAATCCTTTATGCTTCATACACTGCTAATTCATTATTCCTACTGTCATTGTGTCTCTGAACTGTCCACTTACTTTGTCTGTTGTAAGGAATTCTTATTTTCTGCCACAAGGTAAGAAACAATTTTTGTAATTCACAAAAGCAATTTCATGTGGCAAGGCTCTTTAATTATAGTCTTGTCCAAGATCCTCCTAAGGTAATGGAAAGGCTTGTTTGTTTCATCAGATGTGGAATCAGGTATGTGCACAAGGTGTTTGCACTTGTTACAGTATTGTCTAATTGCAAAATACCATTTTTTGCACAACATGTCATATGTGTACTTCTTTATTCCATTTTTTTTTTCAGGAAATGGAAATGAACTGAGTTGCCTAATATCTTATGGTTTTCTGTATTGCACAGTTACTAATCTTTGAGTGCTTGAACAGGTTTTAACAGGGCACTGCATTGGGAAATCAGTAGAAAAAACATTGTAGGAGACATCTGTGTGTAAAGTGTAAATTTAGGATAAATGGAGCAATTACTTTGGCAAATGACTAGAAGAAACAAAAAGAATTTGGAAAAAAAAGTCTGTAAAAGGAAATTGGTCTCAGAAAGTCTTCTAGAATCATAGAATCGTAGAATCACTTTGGTTGGAAAAGACCTTTGAGATCATCAAGTCCAACCTTTAACCCAACCCTGACATCCCACCACTAAACCATGTCCCTAAGCACCTCATCTATCCT
>NW_009258966.1:802956-861535 GCF_000687185.1 Egretta garzetta | reverse complement strand
AGGGCGATCAGGTCTCCCCTCAGCCTCCTCTTCTCCAGACTAAATAACCCCAGTTCCCTCAGCCACTCCTCATATGACTTGTGTTCCAGACCCCTCACCAGCTTTGTGGCTCTCCTCTGGACATGTTCCAGCAATGCAACATCTTTCTTGTAGTGAGGGGCCCAAAACTGAACACAGTATTTGAGGTGTGGCCTCACCAGCACCGAGTACAGGGGCACGATCACTTCCCTGCTCCTGCTGGTCACACTATTTCTGATACAGGCCAGGATGCCATTGGCCTTCTTGGCCACCTGGGCACACTGCTGGCTCATATTCATCTGGCTGTCAACCAGTACCCCCAGGTTCTTTTCCACCAGGCAGCGTTCCAGCCACTCTTCCCCGAGCCTGTAGTGCTGCATGGGGTTGTTGTGACCCAAGTGCAGGACCTGGCACTTGGCCTTGTTGAACCTCATACAGTTGGCCTCAGCCAATCAGCCTATTTCATTTCCCTTCCACCCTTCTTTTCTCTAGTGATAGGTAGATTTCAAAGCCAGGGGAATAATTACGTTTTTCAGACTGATGCACAAGACATTGAAGAGTAATATATTTTATACAGTTATGTATTAATTGAATGAATGATTTTGTTTGACTAATTAAGTTCTGGTAAAGTATCCTGGTTTAGGTCTAAATAATCCAAGTGATAAGGAAATGTACCACCTCTGTAGATTGTAGGTTCCAAGGATTTACTGCACTTACTTACAGCAGGGTCAAATACATTACACTTCAGGAACTCATGGCTGCAAGCTTAAAGTGGAGTTCAGTAGCTGGAATTTCCTGAAGGTACTTGCATAGAGTGAAAAAAACACCTTCTAATTTTCTTTTTTCATCATTTTATGAAAAGCATATACTTTGATCTCCCAGCTCTGATCATTTACTTCTTACCTTGCTCCCTCCCTCCCTGTCCAGTTTTTCAGATACTGTTAAAAGGTTTGGACACCAGAACTTTAAAAACATTTTCATATGTCTTATCAAATTATCCTTGTTATCTTTGTCAGTACTTTCCTGTTCATCTCTAGATGTCTGCAAGCACCTATGCTTTAGCATTGCCACAGTTATGTATGTTCAGCTTCGTCCACCTACTGTTTTTCTTGCTAGAACTCTAAATGTAGTTTGCATCTTTTGTGTGTTTTTTTTAAACTTCTACCACCTATTTCTTAATTCATTTAATAGTGGAAGTCTAGCACTAATTTTTGAGACTAAATGGTGTGTGACATAAAATGGAATACTTCAGAAAAGCCTATAGCTTTTGTTATGGACTTACAACATGCCATATTAAATAGAGTTCAATTTCCTTTTACGTGTGTGTAACTTATAAAAATCCACTTCTTTTACTTCAGCTTGCCTATTAAAGAAGTACCTGTAATGCTCAACTTTTCCAGGTCTTCATTTGTCAGGGTATATTTGAAAATGCTTCCTGACTTTTAGCTGAGGAACAGCTATGTATCTATGGCTGTTGAAAGATATTCTAAAATCTGAAAAAGGAAATTAAAGTTATTTTTCTTTTCAGACAGTGGATAGAATATGTGGTAAGAGCTGCCTGCACAACCATACTCTGCTGCATGACAATATCTCTACTTTCAGATAGTTTTCTCTTGTGCTATATGACAATGAAAATCCCAACATAAAATTGATACATAAATTTAGCAGGGCTGATAATTCCCGGTATCTTGGTTGGAAATACCAGCATTTCCAAATGGGATGTTCCTCAAATATTCAGCAGCTGCAATTCTTTTCATATCGTCTTTTCTTTATAACTGACTAGCAAATTGAAAGGGAAATTGCTCAGTACATCTCTGCCAGGATTATGTCTAGCTGGCTGATCGTTGTTTCAGGCTGCCTGTCAGAAGGAAATCTGGGAAGGTACCTGGCTTTGCAGTCTACACATTACAGTGTTCCCAACATTTAGACAGTCTTTCATCTGTCTGGCTGAGAACCAGTGTCATTGGGTTTGGAGGCATACATGTGTCACATGAGTTGTTCCTGTTCAATGAATCTTCAGATGTTTAATTTCATTTGTCCTTTCTTTTCATGGCAGAACACTGTTGGTTAAATTCTCTCTGGTTCTGCTGTTCTTCAGAAGGTTTTAGAGTAAGAATAATTTGGTGAAATCATACAGTATTTCTATTTTATGACTCCCCCCTCCAATTTGCTCTAGATCTGCTCGATGCTTTCAAACCAGAGTATGTTGCTCCCTTAGTTGTTTGGCTTTGCCACGAAAGCTGTGCGGAGAATGGCAGTTTGTTTGAGGTAATTTTTTTATTTTCCCTTTCTTCCCCCTCTTCCCCTCCCTTTTCTTCTTCCCCCAAAATCACTCATTTGCTTTAGCCTGTCCAGTCTTAACCTTTTTGCTGAAACATAGTCAGCATAGAGAGAAGACATGTTGACCCTGTTGTGTTGTATATGACAAGTACATCAGACAGTAACAGCCTTGTCAAATTCTGATGTGTTCTCAAAATACTACTGATTTGATCGGTACAATTCTCATTGTCCCCTTATAAGTTTGAAAAGGCACCAAAGCAACTACTTCAAAAGAAGTCTTTGATTTCTACATAATTCAAACACAGAAAGCAACTTGCAGAAAGGATGAATTACTTAGTTGTGCAATACATTGTAGGTATTGTCATCAAACCGCTAGCTTGCAAATTGGATGGAAGCTGTTATCTTGTTCTTGGAGTTTTATATCACTCACGTTCCAGTGCTTAACTAAACTGTTAAATACAACTAGCAGTAGTTCAGAAATTTTTATTATGTTGAGTTTTTTCTGAAGTATAGTTTTGTTTTCCTACATTACCAAAACTTTGCATTGTAACGTGTGGTAAGCTGATGATTTTCTTTTTTTTTTCCTGGCAGGTGGGAGCTGGATGGATTGGAAAATGTAAGTACTTTGTGTGGCAGGATTGGTTTTGTTTTTTGAATTGACAACGAAAGTGTGCAAATCATCTTTGTAGTTAACCCTTCCTCAAGACATTTTTATTTAGGTAGAGAAGATTAACAAAAGCCTAGAGTTTTGAGGAGACTGCTTATTTTAAGTAAAAGTCACAAATTCCACTACACATTGGGGAAGCTGGTAACTTAGGTATATGCTTTGTTACACTTTTGAGCTGACTAATAATAACTGAAAGTCTGCCTGAGTAACCTTAAGTCTTGGATCCCGAGGGTATAATTGAAGTAAAGAAGAATCTTCATTTTTGGTGCTGAGTATACGTTGCTGCCTTTTCTTGATAACTTCAATTTTTCATGGTATAAAAGTAGCACATGCTGGTAAACAGGCTGCTTTTTAGTTTCTTTCCACCTTTATTTACACTTATATAAAAATACTAGTGATACTCATTAACATGTTGAGGCAATTAGCTTTCTTAATAATCAGTAGCTATGCTAGCTAGGTATTTTCCTTGAGTGACTCCAGTAACTAGCTTAAACGTGAAGAAAACTCACATATAACACTGAGGGCTTACGAGATGGAAAACTTAAATCAGTGTGTGAAACGTCTTAACTTTTTTCCTAAATATGTTGAACCTAATACTGGCATTATTCTTCTAAACTGTTCAAGGACTTTTCAGCCTATGTGAATATCACCATTGGGCTGGAAATAGGGCCATTAATTAAAAGAAGTGTTTTCCCCTTCTTCCAAAACATTCTTTTTGCACACTTGATGATAAAGATTTTATATGTTTCTAACTAACTGTAAATGTTCTGGTGACACTAGAACAGCTTTTCCCAGGTAGTGTACTAAACAGCTTAAAGTGGAGCAGTAGCATAAAACCTCTTGCTGATCTCCACAAGGATTTTTAATACAGCCTAAAAACTGTGGCTTGTCTCTGGTCAAAAGAAAATACCATTTTTCATCATTATAGTGGCTACTGTTGAAGTCTTTAAAATTAAACCAGGTTGTTAATGGGGTACCAGTATGGCCTTATTCATTGACTGTTGTTATTTAAGAGCAAAACCAACATGACAGATTAAGGATTAATTGCAATTGAGGAAGTCTGTATCCTTCCAGAACTGTTTTCACATCAGCCTTACCAGTTTCTCTCAAGTTAAAGTATGGAAATACAACTTCAGGTACCATTTGGAGATGCTAGTTACTGGTATTAACATTCTTTCATAGATAATAAGTGTTTTTCACATTTCCCCTATAGTTTTCCAAGGCATTCCAAAGATTTCTAACCACTAGTAGCCTAAATACGTCAGAAGAGAATGTCTGTAGATACATACTAGCTACAGGTTTTCACTAGACAAAAGTGTAAAACTGATGTAATATTTTCAGAGAGCAATCAGTGTATTGTGGCTTTAATGACATTGAAAACCGGTGCTATTCCTTTTCTAAAAGTTAGTTGAAAGCAGTGAGCCCTTTTAGTCCAGCTTGAAGTTACACTGGTGAGTTAAATTGGAGTATTTACAACCTTTCCTTTCTTCCACCATCTTGAAAGTAGTGGCCTAGATGAAAGTGATCCAAAGAAGTTAAAAGTTTGTTACTTGAACTTTCTGGCTCATGTTTCCCCTTAGTGCGCTGGGAGCGATCCTTGGGTGCTATTGTCAGAGGAAAGAATCAGCCAATGACGCCTGAAGCAGTGAGAGATAAGTGGGAGAAGGTCTGTGACTTTGATAATGCCAGCAAACCCCGAAGTATCCAAGGTAAAGGAGATTTGATAATATGGATAGTTTGGGCAAGCAAAGCTTAGCAGAGAATGCTTTCGTGTCAGACATATGCTGAAACCTCAAAAGTCTATAAAACCAGTAAATTCTTTTGTAATCGTGTAACATTAATCATTTACTGTTTCAGTATGGTCAGATCTTCTTAAGGAAAATTCTGTGTTCTTACCTGTAGAATTAAGACAGTTTTAGCTTTCTTCAGCGTTTTAGGGAAGTGACATCACTGTCCTTTTATGTATTACAGCCAGACTACTGCTAGTGTTTTATTTGATTGTACCTACATACAGGTAGTAGCAGTGTAATAGAGAGATTGTATTTTCTTTTCAGTCCTGGAATTTTGTTTTTTGGGAGACATTTCCATACCAAAAAGCTCTCTTAAGTCATTTGGTATAACACAGCAAAGAAGTTCTTCCTTACGGCCTCGTGTTCCTGTTCCTGGGTATCATCACCCCCGTGGCTGGTGACCAAGATGACTGTCTCCTCCAATGTTTTGTTTACTTTCTTTGTTCCCTCCTTTTTTTTTTTTTTTTTTTTTTTTTTTTTTGGCAAAATAACGCGGATCTTTCCTGCTGCCATACTTGCTTCCTTTTCATTTTCCAAGCTTTCTCTGTGTTGTCTTATGTCTCTCTCTATTTAGATCCGTAAGTTGTCACAGTTCCTACAGTCTAATTTTCCTGACTGCTTTCCAAGATTTCCCAAAATGTTACCTTTAGTTTGTTAGTGTGAGTTACATGTGCTTAGTATCACTGATGGTTGTTCTCTTATTATGCATGTTGTTACTTAAGTCAAAGACAGTGTTTGTCAAATTAGGAAATGTCAGCAGTTAAGTGTTTGGGGGAGGAGAGAAAGAGGTATCCTTATTGCCAGTTGAATTCCAAAGATACTTAGTTACACAGTAGATGTTTAAGCTCTTCATCCTGAAATCCATTAGGGCGTTTCATTACAACCTTAGGGATATGTTTTTGATGCCTAAACCAAAACCAGAATAGAAGATACTTTTTCCTTTCCCTCAGATCTTGGTAGAGGAATGTAACAAGCCATGCCATAGTTCTATATCACCTTACTGACTGTTTTCACTGATCTCTGGCTTACAGTTGTCCCATTTCCAAATGTATGTTGGTTTATAAATGTTCTCTTTCCTGCTATGGAATGGTATTTATAACAACATAATTCCAGCTTCTATAGTTTCTGATCTGTTCTCCAACCTGTGACATGTACTGTGTTATTTTTAAGGGTTGTTAGCAGAAAAACGTTGTAGAAGAAAGTTGTAGATGGGAATTTCTTTTGAAAGTGGCTTCAGCATTACGTAAGATACTCCACATCGTCTTGATCCTGTCGGGAGAAAAAATAGGACAAGATTTTTGACTTCTGAATTAAATGTTCTTACAATACAACATAGCAAGTTTCTTCAGTCAGGGAATTGTAAATATTACATTAGCATGAGTTCATGCAGTGAACATACCTTAGCTTCTGTTTTGTTATGAACTTAGCCAAAATACAGCATTGTCCTTTCAGTCCTATCTATGTCAAGACATAGATACTGCCAGACTGAGTGAAAACTCTTGTATTAGTTTGTTGCATGTGAAAATCAGCAGAAGGGTTGAGGAAAATTCTGAAGAAGTTAGCTGAATAGAATTTTCAGTTCTTTATTAAAATGTTTTTTTACTGCCAAACTCTTCACTTTATTGCTTGAAGGTAGTCAACTGTTAAATAAGAGGCACTAATTAGAGTACTTGCATTAAAAATTAAAAAAAGCTACAGTACCTAATATCTGCAAGTTAAAACTCTCCCAGAAGATTTCATTAATTGAAGTAATTTGATGCTGTGAAGAGCAATCATGCACTATTATGTATAATTATAAAAAAATACCAATTAGATAAAGTATTTGCTTGTAATATAGTAGAAAATCCCTTAATCAGAGATGTTAATCTTGTTTCATAATTTGGGCATACTGATAAGAGCAGTTGGACTTTATTCGTCTGGATTACAAAAATTAGGAGTGTTATCTGTTGGTTGGGGTTTTTTTAAAGGTAATTTTTCTTACATGTGTAACAGTCATACATAACTGAATGCTTGGATTCATGTCATACTTTTTTTTTTTTTTTTTTACTTAAAATTCTCTTTTTTGCAAGCATGGGAGAAGTCATTCTCTTGAAGATAAATAAATTAAATGCTCCGCATCTAAGGCCTGAATGATCGTGCATTTAGAGCCCTGCCTAGCAAATTAATCATTTGGTGTTTAACTAGAGCACGTTCATGGTTCTGTATTTTAGCCAAGGTTGTTCTGCTGTAGATGCTGAACCCTTGAAGATTAGGTAGAGATACTGTCTTATCTTTATGTTTTAGTGGTGGTCTTTTAAGAAATGAAAACGTTGAATTCTTGTTCTTAAAACCAGCTTAAGTGAAACGATCCGAATTTTTCTTTCTACCTTTTTTGAAATTTCTTAAGCACTTCTTCAGTTTGTAGGCTTAACTTGTTCTCTTGGCACAGAAACTGAGCAAGCTAAAGTACTCTTGCTTGTATACCAGAATATGATTTTATAGGGTTTGTGCAATTTTGATTAATAGGAAATAGCTAATTGATATTAATTCAGTAACTGATTGAAGTTTCTCAGATATCATAATAATGTGCTCAGTAGAGCAATCTTTCTTGGTAGTTACCGTACATCTTTCTAGAGGAGCAGCTGCTGATTGTGCAGTACAGTCTTTTGCCCAAACTTCTCCCCTTAGCCCAAAAGCTTTCTGACACAGTTGGTCTAACTGGCTATGCCTGCCGTTTCACTTTCCTTTTAATGCCTCAAGTGTCTTTGAATGTTCTCTGTAGTTATTCGCTAAACTTTACAGGCTTAGTCCTCAATGTACTAGGAGAAGTTCTGGCTGTTCCTCTGTACTCCCACACAGTTTCAGGTACAGTCCTATTAACTAGCAAAAGATTTGATTACCCGCACATTCACTACACAATGTCTTTTTAACAACAGAAAAATCTGAGAACAGATTTTTTTTTTTTAATAAGAAGCTGTTTGAGAATTTAGGCCTTAGGCAGCTGAAGAAGTGGAAGATGTAATTTTGCTGGTGTGTATTCTACATTCCCTTTACCAGGAGTGAAAGGTAACCATCTACTTAATGCAACATGAAAATGTCACTGCCTTTGAGGCAGCAGTGAATCTGCAGCGACTTACATGTTAGAGCTTTTTCCTAATTTGCATGATGATGTTATTTTCTAACTAATGATTAAAGTGAAATAATAGTTTTAGCTTACTTTATATCACTTAAGAACAAGCTAGAAATCTTTCAAGAAGATAAGGAGGGCATAAGCAGAGCCTTAAGCTTAGGACACAGAATCAGCTTATAGTGTACATCAGCAAGTCACTGCAACTGGCTCCCTGTATGCCCATAGGCAGTGGCAATTGCAGTGACTTGGTTTAACTAGTACTAGAAAACAATTTCTCAGGCTTTCATTTGAAGCTGGGTCTAGTGAGCTGACAAATTTGCCATGGTGGCATGATTCCATGTTTCGAGATACTGAAAGGTCCTGGGCTCCTGTGCCTGTGCATAAGCAGAAAGACCAAATTAAATGTGATACAGAAGCTTCTGAATATGTGGTGCATATGCAATAGGTCACAGTTGCACATTGCACTGCATGTTGGCATGTTGTCTCCTTGTACTCGCTCTCAGACAAAGCTAGATCCAGTAGTCGTTGCCCCCACAGTGCACTACTTGCTCTTGCATCCTAGTTTGATTCTTCCTATTATGCAAAGGGAGAAATCAAATTGTGTTGTGAGATAGATGGAAGACAGCCATCCTTGTCTTGCAGATTGTATACTGTGTACAGCATTCTGTAGTATGCATTGCACAGGTTAGTATGTTTAGTTGTTTTGTTATCTAGGAAAACTTAATTATGTCTGACACCCATATGAGACAATCTCTGTTTCTGTCCCTTGATTCCTCAGTTGTGAAGATACAAGCCAGTTTCAGCTAAATCTAGTATTTTAGAGGTCTGTAATCTGCTCTTACGTTCACATGCATTTTTAATTTTCTTAGAAGCTGTCTAGGTACTGAAAACAACTTGAGTGTTCTCACTGGCTGACTTTTGGCACATTTCAAAACCTTATCTCTGGTATAGAGCAAATTAGATTAAAACACATAGAAGGTGTGTATGTATGTATACTTTGTGTGTGTGTATAAAGAAGAATTTTGCATAAGAAAAAAACTTCTCCAGCTTCAATTTGAGCTTTCTTCATAGGTGTTTAAAAAGGGTTTAAATACTGGTTCTGTTTCCTCCATAGTAAAGGGGTATGGTTCCCATGGAATGTTCCCTAATTGGGAAGCAAGAGGAATAGTTTTGGAAAGAGACAGGCTTTGTCATGACTGTTTTCAAGCTTTTCTCTTCAGGTTAATCTTTCCCTGCTGCCTTCTAATCATTTGCTCTGTAATAGCAGACCATGCTGAGATAGTAGACATTTCAGGTGTTAGAGTTCATTGACGGAATAACAACTTAAAAAAAAACCCAAAACCAATATAAAAATAATTGCATTAATGAAAATATTTCCTATTGGGTTTCTTTCTGCCAAAATTATAGCCTTCAAGCTATTTCTTGGATGTTAGAAGAACCTTACTCAGCTTGTAGAGTCATGTATTAAAAAGTAAAAATTGTCATAGTTAAGTCTACAGCTGAAATGATAATTTCAGACATCCTTGAGCGTTTACATGACTGAAATCTCATGTAGCACACTGCTTTGCTCCCCATCTCCTTTACTTTCAGTACTCAGAATGAATGCAAAATAAAGACTGTTGAACCATTCTTACCAGTGTGCAAACCTCACTCATCAGTGATTTTGCAATGTTTCATCTTTCTTTGTGAGCAATCTCATATCACGTTGTTAGCTCATAACAATGAATTTGATCATAACCTTTGTACTGCTTAATGAAGTAATCTAATTTACTCTTTCTTTGAAGGTGTAACCCTGCATCACATGAAAGATTCATATCTGGTCAACTGCTAGAATATTACTGTAAATCTAATGCTATAATAGTCCAGTTCCTTATGCCAGGCAGCAGAAGAGCAGTGAAGACTGAAATAGTTTAATATGTTGAGACATTTCAGTTGCAGGCTGCTGTAGCAGTTCATGGAAAATGAAAGAAATATGTCAGCACTGGAGTTCTTAACTGAATAAGTTCTGTCTGTAATGTAGTAGTTCAGGGGGGAAAAAAGGAATTAACATTTTTTTCCCCTTTACTAGGGGAAAAAAAAAGAAAAAAAAAAAAACAAAAACCAAAAAAACCAAACCTTTGCTGCCTGTATTTGGTGCTATTCTAATAGCTTGCTTAAGCTTTTCAGGCAACCTGAAGGGGCAGCATCTTAAAAGTAGCTTTGATATTAAAGGATGAAAGCCACAAACATAATGCATACCATATGCTTTCTGCTGATACCTCTCAAGAAATTTGGGCCTAGAACTATAGCTATATCTCATGCAGTTGATGTCTGTCATAGATACAAAGAAATAAACCCAGGAGTCCTTGAAAGAACATTCCATCCTTAAAGATACTTTTTCTGCATACATATGCTTTGAAAATCAATAAAAGTGTTACTAAATTATTCTGGTATGATCCAGATCAAGTACAGTTGCTGATTATAAATACAACAGTAGGCTAAACTTAAAAAAAAAAAAAAATTTGCTGAAGCCTCTGACGTTAAAGGTGAACAACACCACATCTCATATTTTAAAAAGGGTAGAAAGGAGCACCTGGGGAACTACCAACCTGTCAACCTCACCTTTGTGCCTGGGAAGATCATGGAAAAGAACCTCCTAGAAGCTACATTAAGGCACATGGAGGCCAGGGAGGTCATTCGAGATAGCCAGCATGGCTTTACCAAGGGCAAGTCTTGCCTGACCAACCTAGTGGCCTTCTATGACGGAGTGACTATATCAGTTCACAAGGGAAGAGCTACAGATGTCTTCTATCTGGCCTTCTATAAGGCCTTTGATACAGTCTCCCACAACATCCTTCTCTCTAAACTGGAGAGATGGATTTGATGGGTGGACTGTTCAGTGGATGAGGAGTTGGTTGGATGGTACCTCATCCAGAGGGTAGCAGTCAACAGCTCAGTGTTCAATGGTGAGTAGTGTCCCTCAGGGGTCTGTACTGGGATGAGTACTGTTTAATATCTTCATCAATGACATAGACAGTGAGATCGAGTGCACCCTCAGTGGGTTTGTGGGCAACACCAAGCTGAGTGGTGTGGTTGATGCGCCTGAGGGACAGGATGCCATCTAAAGGGACCTGAACAACCTCAAGAAGTGGGCCCATGTAAACCTCACGAGGTTCAACAAGGCCAAATGCAAGGTCCTGCATCTGGGTCAGGGCAACCCCTGGTATCAATACAGGCTGAGGGACGAAGGGATTGAGAGCAGCCTTACCCAAAAGGACTTGCGAATATCAGTAGATGAAAAGCTGGACATGAGCCGGCAATGTGTGCTTGCAGCCCAGAAGGCCAACCATACCCTGGGCTGCATCAAAAGAAGGGTGGCCAGCAGGTCAAGGGAAGTGATACTGCCCCTCTATTCCACTCTGGTAAGACACCACCTGGAGCACTGCATCCAGCTCTGGAGTCCTCAGTTCAGGAAAGACACGGACCTCTTGGAGTGGGTCCAGAGGAGGGCCACAAAAATGATCCAAGTGCTGGAACAGCTGTCCTATGAAGAAAGGCTGTAAGAGTAGGGGTTGTTCAGCCTGGAGAAGAGAAAGCTCTGGAGAGACCTTATTGTGGCCTTTCAATACTTAAAGGGGGCTCAAAAGAAAGACAAGAGAGAGACTTCTTAGTAGGGCCTGCTGCAACAGGACAAGGGGTAATGGCTTTAAACTAAAAGGGGGTGGATTTAGGTTGGATATAAGGAAGAAATTTTTCAAGATGAGTGTGGTGAAACACTGGAACAGGTTGCTCAGAGAGGTGGTAGATGTCCCATCAAGGTCAAGTTTGGTGGGAGCAACCTGATCTACTTGAAGATGTTGCTGCTTATTGCAGAGGGGGTTGGACTAGATGGCCTTTAAAGGTCCCCTTCAACCCAAACTGTTCTATGATCTCCTCGGCAGCCAGACACATGCCAGCTCAGCAGTTTGAGAGCCCAGTCATACCGTATATTCTGGAAGAAAGACTCCTTGAAAAGGAGATTGTAGTATTCTGCACCATTATTAAATTACAGGTTGCCTTTATCCTGTTTGTCTTAATGATGGTGTTGCATGTAAAATACATTGGCAATCTTCCTTTTGGATTTGACCATTAAGACTGATAGTTCTGTTCCTGCATGGAAATGGGTTGCGGACATGAAAAGTTGAGGAGATGCTCAGGTTTAGTTGGAGGTCAAAGCTGTATTTTCCCTTGAAAGCAATGTGAAAGCCTTTCTTTGGTTCATGCAAGAGAGGTAGAAACAGTCTGCTACTTCTCCCAGCAGCTCAGTATTGCTTTTTCTTCATTCATTTCCTGAATGAAAAAAGGGATAAAAGTGATTACCTTTTAAAGGGTTCTTATAAACTACAAATCTTGTTTTGCACATTTTCACATTACATAAATGTCATAGCTGCATGTCGTGTTATGACAACGCTTGTACTCAAAGATAAAGATTGTCTCCAGCAGAAGAGGTGACAACATATGTTTGTTTCATAGATCTTCCCTTTTCTTCATGAGATTTACGCCAGAAATAAAATACTAAGATGATTCTGGTAGTGAGACTGGGAAGTAAGAAATAGTTTAGGAAATCAAGATTCTGCAAGAGGGTATGCAGCTAACTTGCAGGATATTTAGGGGAGTGCTGTGCAGTAGAGCAACAAGGTGTTAGTCCGAGAAGCAGTGCAAGTCAGTATGGGTATAGTGGTTTTGAAATGGAGGGGAGCGGCTCCAAGGTAAAAGTAGTTAATAATGATTTTGTGCTCCTCTGATTTAAACACTTTTTAATTTTTCTGTGCATGATTCTCACCACTTTCTGTTTGATTCTTTCTAATACACAAATATGTGATATTGGTTTTAGCCATATTGAGCTTTAAGAAGCAAGCTGTTCTTGATGAAGCCTTTACCATAGCTGAGTTCTGTATTTCAGCCATACATCATCTTGCTTGTAGTCTTGGCATTGTTCAAGCCTCAGACTTATTTATGTATGTATGTATGTATGTATCTATCTATCTATCTATCTATCTATCTATTTATTTATTTATGTGACTTGAGAAAGAAAGTAACCACCAGGAGGTGAGACCTATTACTTGTACTGCAAATAATTTTCAAGATAGGAAAAGCAGTACTAATATTCAGGTGTTTACTTCTGAGACAGTCAAAATGTAATGCTTGTTATCTTCTCCTTAACACTGTGGTTCCGGGAATAAAACAAACTATGTAGTGACATATTCCTCTTGGCTTGAATGGTGATGTGTAGCACTAGTTGTGTTTCAGGCACTTGAATTAGATAGGTCTCATGGTTGACTGCTGGGGGCAGAACTGATGGAATCAGTGTAGAGATTACTTAGCATCAGCTGTTGCGCAGATGCCTGTAAAAAGCAGCCCTATGCTCAATGTTCAGATGTATATTGTGTTTAAAAACTAATTGAGAAGTACCAGACTATATCTCATTTGCTGGCCTGTTTGTTGTGTATCTGACCTGAGTGTCTTATTTGTGGCTATTTATAAGTGATTTTTTCAATTCCTTTCTCTAGAGTCCATAAGCGTGTTGAATGATGCTCTAAGTCAGATAGAATCTCAAGGGAATGTTTCTATGAATTCAACAAGCTCTGGATCGGTGGTTTCCTCATCTGTTGACGTTGTAAGTACCTCTGTCTACCAGATGCACTCAAAGTTAGATGAAAACCTTGAGCAGAGAGACTTGTGTTGCTGATTAGCTCCTGCTCTGGCTTGCTGTCCGCAAAAAGAAAAGTGGGTTTTAAATTGTGAGGTGAGGAGATAAAATAAGGAATACCTCCAGACTCCACTCTTTATTTTTCTTATTGATAATGGGAAAACTTAAGGCTAAACAGACTGAATAGTGTGGAATGCAAGTGCTTGTAAGTTCTATAAGCCTCTTTAGTTAGGGTATTGTTCAGAAAAGGGGCAGGGGAGGGGTCTTGGGCTATGTTGTTTTGCTCTGGCTTGTTCTCTATAGATAGATAATTTTTCCTCATTTCAATCTTATTACAGTGCTAATTCATTTGTGGTTTGTTTTAGAAAAGTTCTTACACATTAGAGTTGCTTTTTAATTAATGAAAATTAAGTTTAATTTAATTAATATTTTATGGTATATTTGTTACTCATACTTCATGTTTACATGTGACTATAAAGAAAATGCTCAAATGTGAATTTTGTTTGATATGAGAATTACAGAAAATATTGCAAGTGCAATATTATCCATTCTGAAGTTTTATTTTATACTGATTTTTAATTTCCAGGCAAGGATTGTTGGCCGGGAATTGACTACCGCTGTGTATAAATATACTCACTTAGAGCCTATTCTATATGCCCTTGGTGTGGGAATGTCAACTAAGGATCCAGATCACCTAAAATTTCTCTTTGAAGGAAGTGAAGAATTCTGCTGTTTACCTAGCTTTGGAGTAATTCCGGCTCAGACTTCAATGACTGAAATTATTTCTGTTCCAGAACTAAATATTGATCCTGCAAAGGTATGGAAGAGTTAAGTGTCTAATTTCATTTGTGCTTTGTATAAATATAAGGTGACTTTAATGAGCATGTTTGTAATATTTTAAGTTTCCTTTATTCTAGAAGAGGAAGACTCAGTGGTTTGTGTTCTTACATCCTAAGAAATTGCTAATTTACTGCACTTGTATAACCTGTGTCTTCCTAAGATGGTACAAATGACTGATTTTCTGTTAAATTTTAATTTGTGTTCACTATGCTTTTATTAAACCACAAAAGTTTAAAACTTTCTTTGAAAATATTTTCTGTTGGGGATGAAATTGGAAAAACAAAACAAAAAACTTGTTTTTTTTTAAATTCATTTGCTCTGAACACGTTCTAAAATGACTATTTCCTTGCAGTTGTGATGGGGGAAGCAATAGCATATATTGATTGTTGTTACAGCGCTGCCTTTCTTTACATAGGTACTGCATGGTGAGCAGTATCTGGAACTGTATAGACCATTACCAACCTCAGGTCAGTCCTTTTGTATTGCTGATTTGCTTTTCACTATGACAGCAGTTCCTGTAGCCATGATATAAATGGAAACAGGAGCTCTGTTTCCAGCTGGATTGTTTTGCATATTCTTTTTACAAGGGGTGGGGCAGAAGAGAGGCAACTTGTTGCGTTAGTGAAGGAATTCTGAAACTCTGTGTGTTCTTGGGATTAGGTGTTGCTTTTCTATAGTATACATAGTAAACGCATGCCTAATCTTTGATACAGTGAGCAAATACACTACATGCTGGTGTATTACACACATAATTTGATACTCTCTAGCAGAACTTTTAATTCCTTCTTGTAGGGTTGTATCATAGAACTTTTGGGATGTTTACCTAAAAGTTCTTCAACATTGGTTGCATCTGTGTGTCTATAAGAGGACATTTGAAATTATTGATTGAAAGATTGAAATTATGTATGTAAAGGAGGAATGGACATCTCGAGGAGAAGGCTAGCAATTACTTTTCTTCCTGTCAAAATTCTCAAGATACTAGTTTCTGCAGTAACAATTCTTTTACAGATGGTTGTGTTTTCCCAGATTACAATACTTGAGAGGTGCTCATTAGACTCATTCAGGATATGCCTGTATGTGTCTGGGTTCCTTCATTAGTAGTTTTTAAAATTTAATTTTTCCAGACTGTAGAAGGAAAAAACAATCTTGCAAGTCACATATAAGTGGCATAATTTCTTGCTGAAACAAAAAGATGTGTGAAAGTTATATTAACTTCAAAGAAGTTTGATAATGAATAATGAATTGCCAGGACTTCATAAAGCTTTTTATTTTTCCATTCCGTAGGCTGATTATGTAAACATATATGATTATGTATCTCTGTAGAGCAAGAACTGATTTAGAGATAAACTTCATAAACCTGCAGACCCAGGCCCTGAACTGAGCTTCTCTTCTGTAGAACTGTAGTTGTCTCAACCCTCTTGAAATTTGTGGACAATCCTTAAGTGATTGGAGCTCTCTTTGAAATTAGCCATGTGTTTGAGTCTGAAATGTGATTTGTGTTTAGCTCTGAATACCTAAACTATAGGAAGATTCTATTAAAAAAAAACCCAACTTAAAAAAACCCCAAAATCCTCGCATCTGCAAACCAAGAGTTGCAAATTTTCCCAGACACTTTTGTTATGATGATTGTGCTTACTATGAATATTAATATGATTATTATTACCATTATTATTATTATTGTTAGTAAGGAAGTGTGACCTGTGGACTTCATTCCTGAAGTAAAACCTTAAAACATGTACATGTTCTTCTTTTCTTACAGGGCAATTAACTTCAGTTTCAACCATTGCTGATATTCTTGACAAGGGATCAGGAGCAATCTTGCTTATAGATGGTAAGAAGGTTTATAATTTTTAGAAGGGATGCAGTAAAATTTGACAGGCTCAGTTTTTAACTATCTGTACCAATAACTGCCAGCCTTTCCACAGTAAAGACTTATTAAATCTCAATGAGAGCTGAGAAATGAACTAATTAGCAATAGCTGTGTAAATGTACAATGTAATTGTTCTTGGGCAGTTAATGTAGTGAAATAAGAACACTCCTTGGAAAAAGATTTCAGAGAAGGTTTGATTTTTTTCTGATGTAGGTGGAACAGTGCACTATGCAAAGTGAACTTAGTCCTATCTGAAGGCAGACATTTTAGATTCTGCCACCTTTCATCAAGGGTGTGTGTGCTCGCGTGTGAGCGTGAGTTTTGTGAGGTAGTTTTGCAAAGGTTAGTCATATGTGTATGTTGTGTAGACTCATCTGCAAAGCAGCCATCTTTAAGAGCATGTCCAACATTATTTTTTTATGTCTATGCTATTCTTTTATGAACAAAGTAAAACAAAATAAACCCCCATTTCCTTCCTCTTGTATCCAAGTTAAAGGATCAGAATGTTTCCGGAAGTTGATAAGTTGTCATTTTCAGAATTTTTATATCTCTCAGTGTGGTTATACCAAGGTCCCTTGGGAAATGAGACTGCAAGAGTAGGCCAATGGGCAGTGAATCTCTAAACACTCTTGAGATTTTATTCCTTCAGTGTACAGATAAAATTGTAAAAAGGGTTTTTACTGTCCCTTTATTCCTCCTAGATGAGTTTTGCTTCCATACTGGGCTAACATTAAGCTTGTCTTTTTCTGCAATATGCAAAAGTTCTTTTTGTGATCAGAGTCTTAGTGGGTTTTAAATTTCTTCTGCAACTGGAAGAAATGAACATTATTAACAATATTGTAAATTTCAGTC
The DNA here is from genome assembly GCF_000687185.1 of Egretta garzetta. NCBI lineage: Eukaryota > Metazoa > Chordata > Aves > Pelecaniformes > Ardeidae > Egretta > Egretta garzetta. The sequence continues at coordinate 844,441 of NW_009258966.1, read as the reverse complement.
TAAGGTGTAAGGGGAGTGAAATAGACATAAACTGGAAATAGGGAGCTGAATCTCTGTTCAGTGTAAGAAGTTTAACTTCTTCAAAAGAAGTAACAGGTGACCTTAAACTAAAGCTTGCTCTGGAGCTGTTTTCATACAAGGTGCTAGTACCACTTTTTGTATGAGTTGGTAATGTGCTTTGCACACTAGGGATTCTTAATAGCTTCTAATACATCGTATTTTATGGCACAATTCTATAATATTTAAATAAATTGCTAATGCAGTGTGAGATGCTGAAATAAATACTAATTTCAGCACTCTGTTGTCAAATATTCATGGCACCTTGAATGTCATCAGCGTTTTGATAGCCCATTTTTTAATTGTAATGCTTTCATATAGATAAAATTTGTGATAATGTTATTTGAAACAGATCATTAGTCTTCACTAGTCAGCAAGTGACTTACAATAGTGAAAGTGTAACCATTGTCCCTTCAGTTGTTAAAATAAGCTTTGTCATGTCTGAAGCCGAACTTTTTTAACAGCACATGCTAGCTATGTGAAAAAGGAGATCAAAGACAATATGTGACCTTTCTCTTTTGTTGTCTTTCAGTGAATACCTATTGTGGAAAGGACCTAGTGTGTTATAATCAGTTCTCTTTGGTTTTGATTGGAGCTGGAGGATTTGGTGGAAAACGAACATCAGAAAAGGCCAAGGTAAATTCAGGCATATTCATATTTTATAAAAACACATAAAAACTTCTGTCAGCACTGCAAAAAAAATATTTGCTTTATCAGCTAGTAAGGTAAACTAGCATTTGAGCAGTATGGCAGTACACACTCCAATGGAATTTAAATACTTATGTTCATTAAAGAGCCTGAGTGAAAAGGTACTGTTCAGGGCCTGGGAAACCAATGGTTTTGTTTCAATGCATTGCTAAACATGCAACTGATGAGAAATTTCTACATTCAAATATTTGAAATTACAGATATGGAATGTCCTAATGGAAAAGAGAAGAGATTCTCTGGAAAATGTTTAGAATCTAAATTCTGTGGACTTGGAATTAGAAAATGATGTCTGAAGTTAAAATAAAAATGAAGTTAATATAAAATGAATGATGATGTGGACAGAACGCTTCTCTAGAGCTTTCGTATTAGATCTTTTAGAAGAGGACTTTTGAAGTTGACAGTGTAGCAGGCCCAGTGTAAGCTGATCAGTTTGACCCAATTAATTCCATAGAAGTGGTAAAATCTGCTATACTTTGGGCCATGCTAAGTTCCTTAAAATGCTACTTCTGTAGGTCAGGTGGAAGATGCTATCAGTTCAGCTGTCCAATTTGGCAAGAGTCGCATTGGCTCTTGGTTTTATGAAGCCATATGTAAGCTTTGCAAACAAAAGAAACTTCACATTTTTGATTTTAAGTATTTACAGAATGATTCACTCACAGAATGATTGATGTTGGTAGGGACCTCTGGAGGTCATCTGGTCCAACCCCCCTGCTCAAGCAGGGCTAGAGCCAGTTGCCCAGAATCATGTCCACACAGCTTTTGAATATCTCTGAGGACAGAGACTTCACAATCTCAGGGCAGCCTGTACCAGTGCTCAGTGACCCTTGCAGTAAAACAGGTTTTGCTTATTTAGTTACTCATGATCACGCCTTCCATAAATGAACAGATGGGGAAAGCTACTAATTTCTTACTAAAATCTAGCCTGGGAAAGGTTTTATTTTCTCAGTCTACTTTTGATCTGAAAAATTTTTAGAGACCTCTTAGGTCAGAACAAGAACAGAGAAGTAGATTTTATTTGTAAGTCTTGGTTTTCTCCAGTAGATTTCGGGAGCTTTACCTCTCTTATATGTAGCTTTAAGAGCAGATTTTTGGCTACTCTAATTTGAGGATGGGCAGCAAGGAGAGTGAGAAACAGGTTAAGATTCTAGACACTTTGTCTAGGAGCCTACTACTGAGCTGTTGGATTGTGCCAACTGGACTTGTAACAGAGTTCTGAATTAAGCCTGTCTCAGCTCACTGTCATGATCACATTTCAATTTCTGCCTCAAGTGCTTATATCTCCAACTGGGAATACGTGATCTGTGTGTTGTCAGTTTAGCATTACAGTGTGTTCTGCTGCTCCGCCTCAGAGGTTTTCTTTGCTTCTGTTTAAGGGCACAGGGGGGCTATTTCTATTTAAAAATAAATTGATACGTAGTGATAATTCCATGTGCATGTAAGTTCGTGTTTAGTTTAGTAGCTTATTTTTCATTTGTTAAATTTGTGCCAATAGGTATGCTCATATGTTAATATTACAAGATCTTGCTATAGTAAAAAGACTAGTTTAGTAAAAAGCTGAGAAGCATTGCAGTGTGTGGTGTTAGGTTTGAACTTGCAATTTCTAGAAGAGATCTCTAGGTGTAGCTCTTTATAAATCTATGTGTTTGTGTGAAAGAGGTTTGGAAAGCGTAAAGAGGAAAAGAGGGAAGTAGCATTATAGTTTCTCACTTCCAGTGGAGTGGAACTCCTGCATTTTGGGAGAGAGTTAGCAAATACAATGTCACGTGAACACATAATGCATATGTCCAAATGCATGAAGTAGCTGTTCAGGTAGCTGGCACATAACTATTGTCTCCTTTGGTACTATGTTTAAGGGTAGTGTCAGCTGTGACCAAACATTATTGTGAACTAGAGCCTTGAGGCACCACAGTAATATGCAGTCAATTAAATAGAGGCTATTTTAAGCTCAGTATTTTTGAAAAATTGTAATGAAATACCTAGGGTTTTTTACATCTAACACTGTAGGTAATGTCCTTCGGGATTTTTGGATGTAAAATTACAAGTTTTTGACTTAAATCTCTATCAGTTACATAGAAGTTTTCCCATATGTAACTTTACAAATCAAATCTTGAAATGCCCGCTGCTTCAAAGAGAAATAGGAGAAGCCTTTGTGTAGTATAAAAAATTCACAGAAGAAAAAATAGTGGTTCAAAGGAAATGTTGCTAATCTATAGTTGGTAACATCAGTGAGTCCAGTATAGTGCCTTGGCACTTTTTAGTGAAATGTGGCACTTTAGGCAGCTGCAACTTCTTCAGTCTATTTAGTGACATATGAGAATGCTATATAAATAATTTTACATTTTAAAATATAAGGAGTACCTGTTTCAAGCAGCAGTCCTTGTGATAGAAGAAAACACAATGTAGTCTAATAAAGACAACACAGTGATAGCAAATTCAAGAGAGGCCTCTGCATGCAAGAGGCCAGTTTCAAATGATACATTTTCCTGCTTTCTCCTTCCAAGCCTTCCCAGTTAAAAGGACCTTCATGTCCCTTTGTGCCAAAAAGAAATCTCAAGCTGATCAGGCATATTTTATTATGTGTCTTTTTGACACTTTTCATGTTTATTGTATCTGCAAACTAAGCAGAACAAATTTCCAGGTTGAGGTCTATGATGAGCACGACATTGTGTAAGTCATGTGTCTCCTCCTGAGTCGGAGTTTTCTTGCCCTACTGGCAGAGGAGTTTCCTTAATTATTCATATGTTGCCTAGTTTTAATGTATTAATGACTCAGTAGTTCAGGTTGAGTTTCTTTAAATGAACTAGAAATAGATGGACAAGCATGTTAGATACTGTCCTTGTTATCAAGCTGAATAATTCGTAAGTCTGTTGTGGTTCTCTGAAGTGACAAAAGCAGGTGTGATGTTATCAAGTGTTCCACCCAAGAGGTAGCTTTGCTCTGCTGTTAATAAACAGGAAAGAGCCTTTGCTGTCATTAGATGTGAAATTACACCACACTCAGTTTCTTTTGATTTCTCTTCTTTGGTAAAGAGCTTGCACAAACTAAGATTAAGTAGAATTACTACAGGTGGCAGTCAAGTTGCTTCCTTTCATTTTAGAGCTTACGCCAGTTTCTCTTTGGGTTTTTTTTTTTTGTTTGTTTTGAAAACCCAAGAAGGAGAGGGAAAAAATATTTCATCTACTTTAATAGTTTTGAATTGGTTATGGTGTTCTTTATCATGATCTAGATGTTCTCTGTCAGTCTATTGGTAAAATTTGTATCTTCAAAACTGAACAATGAAGCTGTAGATTGCATAAGGAACACCTTTTTACAGTAATGGGGGACTTAATGTGCAGCATGTAATTGCAAAAAGAAAAAAAGTGCAAAACAAAAGAGCTGGAAGCTCTTAAAGGCCAAAAGTGATGTAGCCCATGAGTGAGGTAGTAAATAATTTGGTACTCCATTGCGCTTTTTAAGGTATTATTTTAACATCTTCATTTTTGTTCCTGTGTTCCAAAATGCTAATGTTCCATGAGACAACCATTTTTCTGAGTGAATAATTCTTGCTTGAGCTTTTTTGAATAGTTTGGAAGAAATGTAATCAGACTTATCAGCTATAACATGTAACTGTTAGCCAGATCTGATGCCTCAGGATCATTGTCTTTGGAAAGCTAACCTTCATAAGAGACTTTTTCTGGCCTAAATATCTTTTTCTATTTGTCTGTAAATGTAGAAAGGGTAGGAGGAACCTTAACAGCTTTCTAAATGCTGTCTCTTTTATACATACTTGACATATTCTGTCATGGGTACAGGTAAAAGATTTTCGCAATGAAATATTAATACTACTACTTTTGCTTTAGGTAACAGTGAATCCACCGAAGAGACCCCCTGATGCTGTAATTTCTGATATCACAACACCTGATCAGGTAAAGTTTTATATGCTGTAGGTGTGGAAATGTTTGTTTTGTTTGGAGAAAGGAGTCTTATATGGTATTCACTACTCATGAAAGAGAGCTTAGATCAGTATTTCTGTTTCTATCACTGACGTACTTGCTGCATCCTAAAATTCACAGCATCGGTCTAGGAGGTACAGATGTCTAATTCTTCTGAATAGGCTTCATCGAAAGTTGGCAAATTGGGGAAGGAGCAGGGAACGGTGAAAAGTGTACTTTGTTCCTGGGAGGTGGTTAAATGTAGTGGAAGGTTCTGTCTAGCAGCTGGCACTTACTAGATAAGATACAGCAACCCTAACGGCCCAGGAGTTAAAAGCATTTACTTTGAATGTTGGAACCCTAGTTCAGATTCTCTTCTGCATGATTATATTGGAATTGATTCCAGGTCCATCAGTTCTCAGATGACATTTGTGATCCCCTTGTTCATACGGTAATCCTAGTTTCTGAGCCTCAAACTCTTATGTCTGGAATTGTTACTGTGTACAAAATGCTAAGTTCATGAGATAAAAAAAGATGGTAGTGACTCTGTAACGCACAATTTGGGAAACTTGGCTACTGCAAAGTTGATTTTTGGAAATAAAGGAAGTGGCACAGAATAGCCACCACACTTTTTTTATTTTAAGTTCTACTCTGACAGGTAGATATATAAAGAGAAATCCTCTCCAGTTAGATCTTGCAAGAGCCACAGCCAGCGGACTTTGAGAATCACAAGAAGGCTTATATGCCAAATTATTCAGTAGCATCTGTGCTGAAGTGATGATGCATGTGTACAGGAGGGGGAATGTGTAGAACTTGGAAACTTTATGGGCAGGAATACAGACTTTCATATGAAGGACAGCTTGGAGAAATGTTATCAAGATTTTACATTTATGTGTCTGTGGAATGACACATAACTGCCTAAAATCCCTTTTGAAAATGGAAGCTGGCACACAAATTGTATTGCAGTTTCTGAATATTTTTTTTAGTGTTTAAATGAAATGGTGTTGGCAGAAATGACTGTTGCCATTCAGCTATTGAATTAGTATAGAGTATGAGACAGACTGAAAGAGGCAGTTTGCAGATGGCATTTTCATTAACTTGAACTGTATTAATTTCCAATGATAGTTGTGATATTCACCACTCAGTTTCTGTGTTACCACAATTACGTGGCTAAACTGCTCTTCATAATTAACGTTTTCCCCCCTTAACTTTTCATAGCATTATCCTGTAGTAAACTTCCTGATAAGTAGGCCATTATGCATGTTTTAAAAATGTTTACAGTGATGACTCCTATCTTCCACTGAAGTTAATGACTGTGGGTATCTTGAAAGTTATACTAAGTTCTAACTCAGCTACACTGGGTTAAGTTTTTTCCAAGAAGGAGAATGCTTTTTACGTGTTTTCAGACAGGAGGAAGCACTGCTTAGTGAGGAATGTGGGGAAACAGAGGGCTAACAATTTTTGCCCTTCACCATGTGTTCCGCAGAAGGGAGGGTACAGCCATCCTTGAAAAATTGTGTTATGTCAGTGACTGTTGACAGAACAAACTAATCCTTTTGGTTAGTGGTACCAAAGACTAATAGCAGGTAGTATCATAAATATGTATCCGTTTCAAATCTGTACCAATTCCTGATAAGTTCTTTAAACGCCAACCAGTGCTCATGAATGAGTTGCAGTACCATGGTGTAAGCTGCTTAAAGACGAAAAATGGTTAAGAAAAATTTAGAAGTACCTGACCTTCCGAAAGGCCTTGAGGCTTAAAATTTGCATCCAGCTGAAGAAGGACATAAAGTATTTCTTCTGTGTTTATGAATTTTTCCACAAAGAACTAGGTGACATTATTTCCATCTTGCCCTGTAGAGATGCGCATGTGCTGTGGTATTTTTCTAGCTTGTTCGCTCTCTATAGACTGAGCTATGCTTTACTAGGTATACTCCCATAAATCTTTTGAATAAAAGTTAAACTTTTTGACAGAAGATCAAGAAGTCTAGAGGGTCTTTGACTATTAGCTGTTTAGCAAGAAATTAATCATCCAATTTCAACCCTGTAGGGAATGTTTAATGTAGTTACAGAGCTTCAGTATTACCAAGCTACTCTTGTCCTGCTAGTTTTGAACCAGGGCCTTAAATTAATCAATCAAACAGATTTTGCTGAATGGTTCCTAATGCAATTAATAATCACAGGCATTGAATGACCTGTATCTCTGGGGAGTTGTGTTTCTGTAGAATTTTCTTGGCACTCCCTTCCCAAATGTGTTGATTTCTTGGGAATTTTCTGATGACACATAAAATAAGCAGCAGTGGGTATTTAAAGTGGATGATGTCCAAGTGATGCAGGTCACTTTTGAGGAAGGAAACAAATACGGAGTCCTGAGTTTGTTGGGTGCTTTCTGTGGGGTTTTTTTGTTGGCTTGTGGAAAACCTCACAGCATGCTGATATTGTGCATGTTGCCTCCCAAGAAATAAACTGTTCTCTATCTTCAAATATCAGAATTAATATTCAGAATACACCATGTTGTGACAATAAATAAACAGGATAACAGTAACCCATAAAATGGAATTTTTCAAGAAGTTTCAGTTTTACGATTCTGTTTTTCCTCCCCCTTTCTCCTGAAAGCTACCTGTCCTGTTTGCCTATATGGATGAACTAAAGCTGTAACATACAGAGGCTGAAGGACTTCAAGTTTTTGTTAATGTCAGCTCATTTCAGTAATATGGCTAATTATTTTAAGAAACAGTTGCCAGTTGAAGAATTCTCTTAATTCTCTTTGCTTGCAACAATATCATGTATTTCACTAAAGCATTCTCCTACTTTATATTCTGATATTGTGTATTTGTTACTTACCTTGATAGGGGGAAATAGATGTGACAAAGATGTAGAAAAGACCATTTAGAGAGATTTTGAAAAACATGGTGTCTCAGCCTACCATGCTTTGGGATCAGCTGTGTACATGCAACTGTGCCCCCTCTAAAGCAGTTTCACATGAGCTATCACATGTGAATTTCTGCCAGAGCTGCTTTTCTGTCCACTTTGTGTATCTCAAGCACATGATACTTCTGCTCTGTGGTTTCCAGGGTCAGGAAAATTGGCCAGCCTGGCTTTCAAGAATTTTTGAATTCCTTCTTAGAGCTGATGAAACTGAGACTGACATTGGTCTGTTGGAGGAACAGCTTTTTGATATCCTGTCTTTTTTAAGTTGCTTCTGTTTGGAAAACTGGGATAATGTTTTAAATGTTGCAGAGTCTCTAAAAAGATAAAAATTCCAAATAAAGCTTGCTTTGTTTGTAGTCTTAATCCACTTTGTATGCAGTGCTTTATGATACAGTTTTCAGTCATGACAGCATAAATGGTGGGTTTGTTCCCCCTCCTTCAAAAACTCCTTCCACAGGCAAAGAGAAGGCTCTAGGCATGAGCTGAGATACCGTAGGAAGTCCCTTTTCCTATGGTATTTGTTGCAAGGAGTTGTATTCTGAGAAGGAATGATGAGAAGAAAATTATTTCATGTTTAGTGACTGGTTGGAGCTGTATTTCTTTGACAATGGATTTTCTTTGCTTTGTCCATAAAATTCTTGTGGTTTGTGGGCTACTGTTACCCAGATATCTCAAAGTACTCAAGGCATGGGTGTTTCTTAGTTAATGGCTGATAGAAGAGGATGATATGATGGAATTTGGAAGATGTAATTTGGAATTCAGACTAGCAGGAGGGTGTCTGAGCATTACAGGCTGAAATTCAAATTCATAGGAGCTCTGTTCTGAACTTGTACAGTGTACTTCGAAAATGTGATGTGCTTTGAAGTATTAGGCCTTCAGATGTTAAATTGGAGAGCCAGAATTGGTTTGTGCTGCTGACAGTTATGATTTTTTCTGCTGTCTTACAGTTTTCAGTTTGTAAAGTAAGGATGTTTATAAATGTTTGAGGCATTTTAATTGTACAGAGAGTGTTTAAAGGAGTGGTGTATAGCATCCCATGGTGATTTTTGAGAATGTGATACAGTGAGCAACTTAAAAAAAAAAAAAAGCCAGTTTAGGGAATATAATGATTCTTTACTCATTCAGAGATTTTTAGAGAGATTCAGTAAATTCACACCTAGACTAATCTGATAGGATTTAAAATATACAAGCTATGTAAAGCCTTCTGTTCCATGTATAGATCAAGCATTGACTGACAGGGTGTGAAGAAAGTGCTGCTTCTCAGTGGCTCGTTTTTTTTTCTAAAATACAGTTCTTTTCCATTTCCTTTGGAAGAGGAGAAAGTAACTAGCACCTACCATGTTTCAAGTACTGTCCTCAGCATCCTGTGACTAAGACCGCAGGAGTATCCTTTCCTTCCTGAGTCATTCTCAGTCCTGCAGTCCTCTTGCTCATACTGCTGTCCTCTAGCTACCTGAGTTTAGTTCTTCACTCTGTCAGGTTCAACTAAAAATTAAGTTCTTAATGTAGCTGGAAACAATTGTGAAGACAATTGTGCACAAATCTAGTTTGTTGTAAAAGAGTGGACTTTGCAATAAAAGCTTATTAAAAATATATCCTGGAAGGAAAGAGGTGAATGGGAAACTTTTAACAGCCTAATGAATTATTAAACTAAAACCTACTCTAAAATGGTTTCTGCCTGTTGTCAACAGGTTCACTACTATGAGTCAGTGCTTTACTTCGAGGATGGTGTGTTAAGACCCTTACAAGCTTCTGTGTAATTGGGATGTGGGTACTTACCTATGGAAAGTCATCTTTTATACTACACAGATTTCATTTGTGTTTTCATTTTAAGTGTATGTAAATATTTGTGTGTGTTTTTAGAGAACATACGTGGAGATAGAATAAGTAATTGCTAATATTATATAAAAAAAAAAAGTTTTTTATTTCCAGCTTATGTTTGTTTCCATGGAGAGATTTTATGCTTATTTTAAACAGATTAGAAGAAAAAAAGTTACAGGAAGGTGAGTGTTTTGAGTTAAGGTTGTTTTTTGAATGACTGCAATAAAGTCAAGTGAGAGAGACATTGATGAAAACAGGTGCATGAATGGGTACAGGACAAATGCGGGGTTTTCTAAATGTCCTGCTCTGTAAAGATTGTAGTACAGCATTGCCTGAATACATGTAAATTTAAAGAAGCTTCAGAAAGTAGCACAAGAGAGCCTCCTGAGAGACTCAGGTGATTTTTTTTTTTCTGTTCATAGCATAAGTAATTTGCTTCATGATAGAAAAAATGAAGTGCTGCTGTAGGTTCACAGATACGGAGAGCATGCCAGAAAAAAAGTGTTTAACAACAAAGGATGATAGAAGCAAAACGAAGGGATGTGAAGCCATTGCAATGATTTGATAATGTTTTCCCAATTTGTCTAGAGATTCTAGTATGTGGAGATGATACTCTCAGAACCCTTGAAATTGTACAGTGAGTGAGCTTTTGTAATAGTCATTACTTTAAAAGTTTTTTACATGTTATGGTGCTAATTTCAAGATTTACACACACATCCCTACCCCTCCTCATGTTTGTTCCTGTTGGGAAGATCAGAATGTAATTTTCTAATCATGGCAATTTTGAAGAATAGTTGAGGGCTTGGATTATACAAGAATTTTTTTGTGTTAAAATGGTAAAAGAAGAAAAAGTACTAGCCTGGCAGTCTTTTTGTTTAAACAAGATGCTCTTCATTACCAAGAGTTTGTTTCCTCCCCTTATACATGCATGTCTTAGTAAAGGATATAACAAATATTACTCCATTTGAAATTCTCCAACCCAAAGTGGTTTGTTCTTTTTGATTAAGAGAGGCATTGTTAAAGGAAAGGCTTCTTGTACATTTGCCATGCTACTGAAAAACAGCTAATGTTCTTTGAAGACTGTGCCAGCGTATATAAGTTGATTGTAAATTTAAAAAATATGTGGTAGGGATAAACAGTAAAGACATGAATAACGTGGGGTGAGGAAAGAGAAAAGATGTAGTGCTATTTTATACCTGTTATACCTATTCCTGTTTATAGCTCTGTGTGTGAAGGTGTTTTAATTGAACATTTTAGTAATTCTTATTCTTGACGGAGTCAAAGGTATGTAGGGAATAAGGTAGTGTTTGGATCGTTCAGACCACTAAGAACATGTAATTGCAAACCTAAGATAGTCCAGGAAACTATACACTTATATTTCTTAATTACAGTCTTGTTAAAAAATAGAATCATGTGTGATCCAGATTTCCACAAAATATATTCAGGCATTGGAAACTATTATGAGTAACTTAAACTATTTTGTTTATTCTCTACATATGCCTACTTTGAGTTCGTTATCTGGTGGAAAAAGTAAACCCTTTTATTTTCCTGTGTGTTGATCTCTACCATTTGCTCTTTCCTAGTATCTCTCCTTACCCTTACAGAGATAAGGAATTAAAAAAGAAGGTATGGAAAATGGGAATCTCAGATAGTCGAAGAGTAGTTGCTTAATTTTAGTATTGTGTTAAATTTGAGCCCTTGAAGCATCAGCCCTGCCAGTTTAACTGGAAACATTAATTGTTCTTAATGTAAATCAGAGCTCATTGAAATGTGTAGATGAGATTTGTGGCTGTTTTTTCTTCGTGAGATTGCTTGACTGCTTTTACTTAAACAAGCTGTTTGGTGAAGTATACGTACATACATGTATACACACATATGTACATGTATGCATACATACACTTGGTAACATAAGCTCATGGACAGAGCTCTTTTTCTCACCAGTCAGAAAGGAAAATATATGGAAAGTTGACTTCCCTTTTCATTAGCTTTACCACTGACCTTTACTGCAGTCTGCAGGCAAGACTGAAAAATTGGCACAGACAGGTTGGATATTGCCTTTTCTTCTGTGGTCTGGCAGAACTCCTAAATCATTAGGAAATGAGACTTGACAGTTTGTGTTATTAATTGGAGAACAATCTAACCATATTATGACTGACTTCAATCTGATGTCCCACATCAATTGGCTCTTGTCATCCTCTAAGGATGCATCACTTTTTTTTTTTCTTTTTTTTTTTAGTGTTATCACTCAAGACTTCAGGAAATGTCATTATTCAAGGAACGTAGAAAGTAGAGCCAGCAAGGCTTTAAAACAATTCTGTTTTCATGTGGACTGTAATTTATATAATGAAGTAATACCAAAGACTCTGGTAAATAAAAAAGAAGTTTGTTGGCAGACCTGACTTGGCTGCACTGAATCTGAAATAACCTGCTGTGTAACTGTTTTATTTAGTTCAGCCTGTGTGTTCTCTAGCTGTGACCAGTGCCACTGTAGCTGTTGAAAGTACAAAAAGGCAAGTATTGTCTCTGCCCTGGCTTCAGCTGGGATAGAGTTAATTTCCTTCCTAGTAGCTGGCACAGTGCTGTGTTTTGCATTTAGCATGAGAAGAATGCTGATAACACCTTGACATTTTAGTTGTTGTGCTTACACCAGTCAAGGACTTTTTCAGCTTCCCCTGCTCTGCCAGGTGCACAAGAAGCTGGGAGGGGGCACAGCCACGACAGCTGACCCAAACTGGCCAAATGGCTACTCCAGACCACAGGACATGTTCAGTATATAAACTGGGGGAAGTTGACTGGGGGGCAGTGATCACTGCTCAGGGATGGGCTGGGCATTGGTCTGTGGGTGGTGAGAATTGCATCACTTGATTTTACTTTTCCTGGGTTTTGTTTCTCTCTCTCCCCTTTGTTGTTTTCCTTTTTATGTATTACTATTATTACTCAATCATCAACCCACAAGTTTTCTCGCTTTTACCCTTCTGATTCTCTCCCCCATCCCACCAAGGGGGGAGGGTGAGCGAGCAGCTGCGTGGGGCTTGGTTGCTGGCTGGGGCTAAACCATGACACTAGGGGTAAACCATGACAGTCTCCTATATTCATGTGTCAGACTTTTGGTTAAATACATCTATCATATTTAATGCTCTGAACCTAATTATTTCCTAAATGCCACATCTATTTTGTTAGCAAAGCACAAGTTTTTGCTACAGTAATTTTGAAAAGTATTTGGTAGAAGTATGATCTCCAAAGTAGTGCTTATTATCACCCCAAATAAACAGCCAATTCTTAATACAGCTTTAGTAAGCAACAGCTGCAAGTTTGATTGAAGTTGAGATTTGAGCTTAAAGCAGATTTTGTCTTTTTTTATCGTACATAAATAGGATTTTCCAGTACTACAAGTAAATGTTATTTAGTTTGAATTAAAATTTTTTACAACAGCTTCTTTGTGAAAATAGCCTCCTGACAGCTTTTGTAAAAATTCAAATTAATGGAAGAAAAAGAGACCCTAGAATTTCAATTTAGTTTAAAAGTAATTTAGTTACTTAATTTAATTATTTAGCATCTAGCAATTCTTGTTTTCTAGTTCTCAAGAGTGGCGATTTGCTGTTAGATTTTTAGATTCTCTTGAAAGAAAAGTTCAGTAATGAAGGGTGATACTCTGTAGGGTTCTGTGAAGAGCAACTCTATTTAAATTGTCAGTTGTTTTTGGTTTTTTTTTTTTATTTTACAAAAAAATTAAGAGCTAAGGGTGTGTTCCTTACTCAAAGTCTCTTTCATAGTCATGACTTTGATACTGGTGGCATTAAGGCCTTAGACAGTTCTTAGCAAAGAAGCTAGTAGTACATCAGAGCTGCTCGTCTCTACCTTTCAACAGCGAAAACAGTTTTAACAACTGCTCAGGGGAAGAGTGGGGACAAGTGAAAACACAGCAAGTCATAAGAGCAGCATGTGCGCTTTCTTCTCTGAACCCTGCTGCTGTGGGATTCTTACGTGTGCAAGTGAGAGTGTGGTTGCACTCTTTTCCCCCATTTTTCCTCTATTTGTGCGAGAACTGAGAGAGAATGCTAAGTGAATGAGCAGGTGCTCTCCATGGATGGTGATTGTTAGCCTGTTTCCAGCTGTCTCTTCCCACTAATCACTTCACTCCAGCTGCCGTCGTGGTGTGGTAGAGTGTAAATACCCACCCTCAACCAGCACTGTGTGTTTTGCCACACACGCCTTAGGTGCCCCCTATGGAATGGCCTCTGTGGCATATGATCACTTAGCAGTCCATTTGGCTTGCTCTTTCGGACTTGATTTGGCTTGTAGATTGCTAGCTGAAGAGACTTGGCACTGGAGGATACTGCCTTTGGGAGATTTTGACTTCATTCTTCTCACCAGGTGAAATACCCTAGCTATTTCTACTTCCTGGTGATGCTGTAAGATTAATTTCAGGTTATCTATTCCTTCAGCAAAGTATTTGCCTTCTCCTTTGTCCCTTTTGGAAGGTCAAACTCTGACCCATCTGAACCGTAGTCTTACATTAGTATGAAATTTCCAGGCTTTACTATTTTCCTAAGAATTTATAGGATCAATTAGAAGATAATTAACAAATATATGTTTTGGGCGAAAGTAGAATTACAGGTAGAAATTTGAGATTCAGTGGTGCCATCTTACTGATAACATCTTTGTTTTCAAAAGGGAAAGCATTTCAAAGAGTAAACAACAATGTAAGCAGTCATGGAGAAGTATTAGCTTAGTACTTGCCTTTCTAAAATTTGCGTGCTTAAGCTGTGGTGCAGTTTAGGATTTTCGTACTGGTTTTAGTGCATGTATCCAACTCTCACACACAAAAGCTATGACAAGCTCTTCTACATTCCACCCTAACAGACTCAAACCATTTGCTATGTTGACGAAGGCTACCAGGACAAGAGAGAATTAGAGCTTAGTGTGAAGGCTGTATATGCTTGAAGAAACTGACCTGAATATTAATAGGTTAAAAATAAAACAAATGGGTTATGGATTAAAATGATAATATGGGTTCAGAACCTTTTTAGTTACACTGTCCTTTGTTTCAGATTTGATAGAAGAAACAGGGGTGGGCCAATAATACGCTCGTTAAAATAAAATTTGTTTTTAGTTGAAAAGCTCTTGTCATTGGAATTCGTGTTCAATTGGTATAGTCCATCATATAGAACTACTAAATTCTTGAAATCTTCACTAGAGTTAGTTCACATGATGTATTGATTTTCCCTGTACTTTTGGGAATGTTGTACTGGAGAGTACTCCACAATCATTTAGTTGCTGGATTTCACTGGAATCTGATGACCAGGGAGTAAGTTTTTTGTCCAGAAAGATGCATAGGTTGGCTTGTCATGCCTCTTGTATTATGGACTGCTGGCCACTGTACACGTACAAGAAATACAAGTTTTGATAATGAAAATAAATGCTAAAGCCACAGAGAGACAGAAAACTGAAGTACAGTAACCATATTCATAATTTCACAGGTTTATTCACATTCACAGTATATGCAATGCACTAAATCTGTAATTCTCTACTTTTTACTAGTGAAAGAGGTTATTTAACAGGAAGCAAAAGTCTTCTAGAAAGCTTGGCGTTACTTCGGGGTTTTGTTCATTTGTTTTTTAATATAGGGACCAGCTACCCATGAAGAGAAGTATATCACAGTTAGTCAATCACATCACTCCTAAAAGGGAAGAAGAAGAAGGATATTTCTGATTTCTGTAAAATGAATCAAATATTGAAAAAGCATGGTAGTGTGTGTGTTTAAAAATAAAAGTTTCATATGTAATTTTTTTTTTTTTTTTATATTGTGGATGAATCAGTCATGGGAGCACACTCTCTAAAATTACACTTAAAGCTAAAGAACCTATGAACAAATTCTAGAAAATGCATTACTTCACTGTTGCCAAATTTTAGTGAAGCTGGATCTGTGTGTCAGGAGAGTAGATTGTTTCTTCCTCCCATTAAGGAGTTGCATTATATTCTTTTGTACCAAGACCACACACAGTTCTTGGCATATTTCCCTGGCGCTTTGGCAGTTTGCACAATAACATTTAATTTCTATTTTACCTGCTTTTTTGTGCAGTATGTTATCTAAGGACTAGTAAAATAGGTTGTGATAGATTTGTTAATCTATCGTAAGTTTTTTAATGACTCCTGCTCATTTCTGCCAAGCACAGCTAGCCTCCCATTTTTCTTTCTCTGTTTCTGCAGGCTGCCTTATATCGGCTGAGTGGGGATTGGAATCCTTTACATGTTGATCCAACTTTTGCTGCACTTGGAGGTGAGCTGAGAGATACCACTGTATTAATATTTGGATGAAGGATGATGTAAATGTATTTTTAATCTTCTTATCACTTAGTTTGTGTATCTTTAAAAAGCTGGAAAAAACAGTGCTGCTTTTATAGTTGTTCTTAGAGTCACCATTAGAAGTCTTCACAGTTATGTGTGACACTTTTAAGCACTGTTTCTTGTAGCTAGGGTTTCTTGTATGCTTGGAATCTACCTACAATGGAAACCTGCCTCTTACCCTATTTTCCTTTTAGAGCTTGTTTGTTGCCACTATCCCATCTTTACAGGCTCTGTTTCATAAGCAGAAATAATTGACTATCAAAAGCTTCAGAAGAAATTCCATAAATTCTTTGATAGGTAATTCTTTCAGTCTAAGTAATTTTGAGATTATGTTGGTCTCGGTGGAATTTTTTGTGCTTCTGTGTAGTCTTCTCAATCCCAATAGATCTCAGAAGTGTGGGAGAGAGGGCGTTTGTTAGCACTTCTTTCATATAAAATTGCTTAACTGCACCTCTTGCTAGCACAGTAGCTTGTTCATTTATGTAATGCTTCATCCCAAAGCAACAGACCATAGGTGACATTAACTGATTCTTGCAGAGATGTAATTACTAATGAAGGGTCTGTTTTCTTAAATATCTGTTGTAAAGGTATTTTCCAGAGTTCTTTTCAGGCCTTGCTAGTAGTATAGTGTGATTACTCCAGGCAGACAGCAATTTGATTTACTTAAGACATTTTCATGAATATGTATGCTAGCATCATAAACCTTACATGAAAATACTGGTATGTAATTGTTGATCTGCAGTTTTCTGGTGACTCCTTTTTAATATAGAAGTATCCCTGTATGGTGTTCTTACCGAGGTAGATAGAGAGAGCTGTGCTTCCTTGTTCAGGTCACGTTTAACATACTTCCACAAATTGTCTCCTTTCATGAATGATACTAATTGTTTGGTTAACTCTGTTTTCTATAATTCTATGTAAATCTGTGTTAATAAATAATGATAATCAAATATCAGAGTCCATAAAGAGATTTCTCTGGTTTATTAAACCATTCTGTTTGTTTGTTCAGCTGCTAATTTTGCATAAATATTTAGATGGAATCACCCAATTATTCTTGAAGATGCTGCAGGAGAAAAATACATGTTTATAATTGAAACCCCAGTGTTTAAAATAATGATAATAATCCTATAAAAACCTTACAAAAGAAGAGGAGTAGAAATGTTCTACCAGGTCAGACAAAGAGCACTGGCACTTAGACACAGTGGAAAAATGAAATTAACTCTGTAGATGAGGTGGTGCCTTTGTCACAACAGAGAACTGCTGCACTGGGCTTTGGAACAGTGGCAGTCTCCTACTAAAATAACTATACTAAATGTAGATTCAAACAAAGGAGAAAATGACTGTAGAGATATTGCTTACATATTTTATCTAGTTATACAGAAGCTTTTTTCTTTGGCCATATTCACACACTTTCTTGTCTTTTATCTCTGTAAATGTTCTCGTTGACTGGCTCTCACCAGCGTAGCATGCACTGGAAGCAAGCATTCAGCATAATGTGCTCAGGTTGTTCCAGGATTATTGTTAAGCCTTCCTATGGGTAATGTTTCAGAGGAGATATACTACATGAAAACACCTGTTTATATTCTTATGCCTTTATTCCTGTAGCCTGTGAGTTTTTCCAAGATGGTAGAAAGTGAAGGCAACACTTCCATTGTTTTCATTTTGAAGTCTAGCTAAAAAGTAATTTGATTGCCTTATGGATTTTTCTTTGAGTATGCATTAGTTTTTATAAAGAAAACACTGGGGAGAATACGACTTTGTCTCTTTCTGAGTTCTGAAGACAGTGGTGGTTTTTGGTTCTTGCATGGTGAATTGAGTTAAGCTTCTAAAGAGCTAAATGTCACTGTAACATTCTTTGTGATAGATACTGAATACTGATACTGTTACAGTAATGCCAGTAATTGACTGCACAGTATCTTTCTGCTTTCAGAAATACTCTGTGCACAGTGTACAAAAAAGAGATTGCTATTAAAAGCGTGCATATTCAAATATTTTACAAGAAAGAAATGGCAGAATGATCAGAGTGGAATACTTAACAGCGAGAAAACAGACTTTCGTTACTTTTAGGCTGTCCTTCTGTCACATCACTTCTCCTAACCCAATGAGTCAAAATTTCTGTTTCTCATCCTTACTCCTGCTAGTCTTGTCTTCCCTTCGGGCTGTGTCTCAGAATTCCCATCTTTACCAGCATTGAATCCTAGCGGCTTTTTTGTCGCTGTCTTGAAGGTGGTTTCTTTATCTTCTGATTCTCTGCAGGCTAGACTTTCTCCTGTCTCCTCTTTTGTGTTTCTTTGGTTTTCCTTTTGCTTTTTTCTCCTAGCTGTTGTCCCTTGGGACAATTTTTCATGCTGTGTAGATGCTATGAGGAATTTTTTTAGAGCTCAGGAAAAACAGACTGGCAGCCAAGAGTGGCAGATGAGTTCTAGGCAAAGCAACTGGTTTCAGAGACAAAGCTGAAAAGACCTGTCTCGAATCCATGGGCTGTTGCAGGTGTGATCAATTACTGTTCACATGCCCTGTCAGGTCAGAGCAACCTGTTAATGGATCAGAACATACTCAGTGAAAGTAGCATCTTTAAAACTTAACTGTTGCACTTTAGCAAATCTCAGGCCAGTTTTCAAAGGTTTATTTTGTCAGACAGGACTGGAAAAAGATTTGGCAGTATCACAAAGATTATCCTCTGCAAAGGTTCAGCTCCTGCTCCAAAGCGTAGAAGTGTGAGGAAACCTGTCCAAAAATGTCAGTATAAACAAAACACTGTGATTTTTTTTCCTCTTTGTTGTTAGATGTGTTCAAAATGCCTGAAATTTTTTCAGTTTTTTTCCCACTTCTAAGTAAAGAAAAGTTAATCCTGAAGTGTGCACTATATTTGAAGACTTTTGGCAACTGTGAATAGGAATTAAAAATGGGAGGCATCAAATAACCTTAATATCTTAATAATTACCTCTTACCCTTGATATGCATACTTCCATGTAACTGTGTATCTGGTGTACTTACGCATGTATACTAAACAGCTGATCATTTTTCATTTTGTCACCTCTACAGACAAGGACTAATACTACTTGTGAGCCTTACATAGCATAGGCAGCATTGGAGTGCCAGTCCTCAGGGAGCACTTTACTTTGCCTCAAAGTACAGGAAACATGGTAACAGACACTTTCTCAGTGAGATCAATTAGATTAAAAAGAAAAAGGATTAAGAATATTATTGGAGGAAAATGCTATGAATAAGATAGAGATATTTGTATAAGCAACATGAAAACTCCTACTATTACAAATGCTAAAATGTTACTTTTTGAAATAGGATTTAAGAAGCCTATACTTCATGGACTATGCTCCTTTGGGTTTGCTGCTAGAAACATTTTGAAGCAGTTTGCAAACAATGATGTGAACAGATTCAAGGCGATCAAGGTCTGTGTGTTCATTCTTTGCAATTGATTTTCTTGATTTTTCTGGGTTTAGTATAAAAAAAGTTCTTTAGGGAAGGAAAAGGCTTTTGCACTGTCTTAACTGCCACAATTGCTTTTACTTATTGCTGCATGCATTTTAATGCCTCTGTCTAGTATGTTTACTTAAATATTTAAGCTTCCTATATTGCAAGTTGACTAATTTTTCTCTTTGCTTTTTCTTATTTCAGTAGAACCTACGCTTTTAAGCTTTGCGTGTAGATCTGTTCACACACACACATTTTTCTTTTTTTTTTCAGGTTCGCTTTGTGAAGCCAGTCTTTCCAGAGCAAACTTTACAAACAGAAATGTGGAAGGAAGGAAATAGAATCCATTTTCAGACCAAGGTCAAAATACACTCACCATTGTGGGCTTTAAAGAAAGATGGTATTGGTTAAAAGACTGGGGATATGAGGGGAAGCAAAAAAAATGGCTATCAAGCACACCATTGAAGAAGCTTTTGTAAAGAAATTAAGTGAATAGAATGCAATATTCTTATTTTATGGTAATCTTTTTACTAAGATTGCAATAAAAATACCATTATACTCACAGGACTTAATACACTCCTTTTATTAAATAATATGAGAATTCATTTCACGGTATTGCATTTTTTTGTCTACTGTGGAAAAGCAAAAAGCAGTTATTCTCAGGTCAGCCTAGTTTGTACTTGTTTCTGCAGTTAATCATAACATTGTGTCTGCATCTTTTTAAGTATTTGTTTATCTTAAATCAACTCCTGACAGTGAGTTTATGCAGGTAAACTTTACAAATTTAGCTTAAATTGAGTTAAACTTAATCTGCATCTACACAGAACAACTTAAAAATGGAAGTTTCATAGAAGCAGGACATAGTAACTACAGTAAAATATTTTACAGTTTTATAAATTCGGTTTTTCCATTATTCTGTTTTCTTTGGCATAGTTATCATTTTGTGGGGGTAACCTGTAATCCTCTCCTACACTTGGTAGGATACTTAGTGGAAGCTAAGTGTGAAATATTCCGCATAGAGGCAAAAAGTAAATTCTCATCGCTTCTGTTCTAGCATCATATGACACTGTCACTTTCTTAAACTATGATTTGCTACTGCTATTTGTCAACATGTGTTGGCTTATACGGATGCAATTTGCATTGCCTTGGCTGGCCAAAGTTTTGCAACTCCATCTCTGTAAAAATGTAGCCAGCTATTGATTAGTGAGTAGTACAGCAGCAGGGATAGTTGCAGCTGCAGGGAGGATTGAGCAGGCAAAATTAAATGAGAAGAGTCATCATTAAGGACATAGGGTTGCTGTTTCCACAGGAATACAGCTTTGTGGAATACATGTTGACTGAAGGAGGTAAATTTTGTTTGGAGAGCTGATGAGCGTTAGCAGCTATAGGATTTCAGAATAACCAGGTTGAGGCTGCCATGTACAAACTCTCTACCTTTGGTTACTAGTAGTAAACAAGACAGTTTGGTGCCTCAGATGGGCTTTGGAGGTTACTGTATTGGAGATGGCATAGCTATGTTTGGAAGGTACTACCACTCAGTCCTGGCAGAATTTCTAGACTTTTGGTATTTACTTTTGAGGGTTTGCACGTACAGTGTAAATTAACAGAATTCATGGTATGCCCTTTGGAATTTGTAAACAGAGTGGGATGGTTTGTTGTGTTTAAAGGCTGTTCTTGTTATTATGCTTGGTTTAGTCATTGCTAATATGTAGAGTTCGGGGGGATTTTGCTACAGGGTTGGGGATTTTTCCACCACAAGTGTGGAGTAATTTATATTGAAGAGAAATTACAATGTTTAGCAGGATAATAGAAACCACATTGTTTCAACAGTTACAGATTGTGCAGAATTCTGTTTCTTATTGCATGTTGGATTAGTCTGAAGTACAGCCATCTTTGTACTTGTAATAAACTCTGGTTAAATCAAACTAGAAGTAGGCGTAATTTTGATATGCTGGTTACATCCATTTTCAGCATTGTTTGAAGTGCAGTGGCAGCAAGTGACAAGCTGTTAGGCATGATTTGATTAGTTATTATGTAGTCTTTCTGACTTAATTTCACCTGTGCAATAAGCTAGACTGTGATGCTGGGTATCCCTCTGCTTTAGCAATTTATTATATAACTCTATATGCATTGTCAGTGAATCATTTTGCCATCTTCTGTTTGCTGCCCTAAGTCAGAATGGTTTGTCAGACCCTTTAAGAGACTATGCCAAAATGAAACCCATTTTCTTCTCTGACTTAACTATTTCAAAAAAATTAAAATAGAAGGGAAATCAGGTATTTTTAATCTTTCTGGTTTTACAATGCTTAAAAAATAATTTCTAGTGCAAGTTGTAGTGTAAGGCATCTGGAGATAGTGCAACTGTCTAGATGAACTCTTGACAACTGCCTATCTGTCTCAAGGAAAAGCATTTTAGAACACTGCCTTCCTCAGAACTATATTTGAAGTAGTATTAACAGTAACTTGTAACATTGGAAGTAAATTTTCAGATAAATAAGGTTTTTCTACCATTTTGTGAACAGGAAAACAGCACTGTATTTTGGTATAATTTCTCAAGAAGCAAATAATTATTTTGTTTGAAGAGCTGTTTTCAAAGCATAGTATACTAACCTGCCTCAAGACTACAGCACATTTATGGGGTGGGGTTTTTTTTTACACTGGAACTTTTATGTTTTCCCTTTTCTTCATCTTTTCTTCACCTTTAAAATGTAAGGAAGACCCCTTGGTTGCCCTTCTGTTGTGACTTTTTGTGAATACATTACCTCTTTAATAACATTTTTTCCCCCACCACAGGTCAAAGAGACTGGTGAAGTCGTTATTGCAGGGGGCTATGTGGATATAGCACCAGCCTTGGATAAGCCTTCTGCTCAGGAGCCTCTGAAGGTAGGGGGAGGCAATAAAAGTCTTAACTTGCAAAGCAGCATTGATAGGCTTTATTTTCTGTGAAAAGCATGGGGAAAATACTTAGATCACTTATCAGTCTTACTTGCAGTACTTAGATGAGTATATGAAAAACACAACACACATGTTGTTGAAGGCACAGGGGTTCATGGATCTATTTGAGGAGAAAAATACAGACATTTTAAGATACGCAGGATGGCTGATGAAGTTGGAAGTGCTTGATGTCAATTAAAGTGTTAGGATAAGCACTGTGCTGTAGGTTACAAAACAAGAGAGGCATGCATCAGTGAGGGCCACTAGTTCTGAACACTTGCATAACTTAAGATTGAAATTAGTCCCTATAATTTAGGGCTGTACCTGTAAAAGAAGCATTTTGGTTTTATTTTGTAGATGTTGAAGATCAAACTCAGTATAAGTTGTAAAAGTGTGTAATCTTCCTTTCTCGGTTTTTTTTTTTCCGAGAGACATGTGGAGAGTGGCAGGGAAGGTATTAGAAGAACAGAAAAAATGAAAATGAGAACTTGTACTCATATGAAAAGAACAGTTTTGTGATTGAATCATTTTGAAGGAAGTCTCTGATGGCTGTTTGTGGATGTGGTTAGGCCTAACATATGATCTGCACTCTGCATGCATGCATTAAGCCTTGGATACTGGACTTGCCACAAAAGACAGAATTGTACATGCAATGCTGAGTAATGTATGGGTGCACAGTGCATTGCCTTAATAAACTATTATCTTTTTTCCCCTATTGATTCCTGTCTGCAAAGGGTGAAACTTTAATGCGTTGCAGTTTTTGAAGTACTGAGGTAGTGACATTCATATAAAGCTGTGATATATTCCTGGAACCTGTTTCTTTTTGCTGGTTGTGTTTAGTCCTCTGACATTCTGAACTGTTGCCAAATCTGCATTTGAGGTTCAAACATATCATGTAGAACTTTTCAGTGAAATAACAGAGATTTTTTTTTACCATGGGCAGGACAGGGTTTTTTTATTTTAAGCTTACTCTGAGAAATTAAGGTGCTTTGGTAGAACTTTGCTGACAGGGGTAGACATCCACCAGGGGAAATTAGCCTGAGAGAGTGAAGATTGGCAAATTCAGGTGTCATTGGGAACTCTGTTACGTAATGGAAAATGTTAGGCTTAACCAAAGAGGTGACAAGTATTGCATTCTGGTGTTCAGGTAGGTACAGCAGAACAACTAAAGCTGTGAGAACTTCTTTGCTCCAATTGCAGTTAGATTAAAAATGTCACTGGAGCAGCTTCTTAAAATGTAGCGTTTTCTCCAGTACAAATATTTCTTAAAGAAAGACAATGAAAGGCTTGCAAAAAATACATTTGGAAAAGTTGCAAATGTATATGTAGCTAATCCCACTCTTAAATGATAAACATATTGAGTCTACACTTGAGTTCTGACTGTGGTCATAGTGCAGTGTGTTTTGAACATCTTCCATGTCAAGTTAAAGTAATGTGCTGGTAAAAACATCTTTGCGTTCTAAAAACTAACATGCCATTCACCATGGAAAAAGTGGCAATGGTTATCCTCCAAAGGGAATAAAGGGCAATTTGGAAGCCCTTAGAGCCCTAATTATAAAACATATCTTAAACTGTAGTGATAAATGACAAAAACTGCAAAAACAAGATTTGAAATAGTTCTCAAGGAAGTGTCCGTGAAGCATTTTCTGCTTCAATGTACTCTAATGTTGACAGTTGCTAGAGGTGATTGTTTGTGGTGGAAGAAATCTCAATTGCATTTAATAATTCTGCAATAGAGACTTTCCTGGACACAATGTTTGAAATAACAGACATATTTAGTACCTTTTAAAAGGAGTTTCAATTTTAAAGTCTTCATACTCACACTCTCTCTTTTTTTTTTTATTTTTTTTTTTTTAAGATTGCAGGGCTGCAGAGTGACCTTGTGTTTGAAGAAATTGGTCGTCGTGTAAAAGAGATTGGAAATGAATTGGTAAAGAAAGTAAATGCTGTATTCCAATGGGACATCACTAAAGATGGAAAAACGGCAGTGCAGTGGAGTAAGTTGTAGCGTTGTAATGCCCTGGTGCATTTTTGTAATGCCCTGGTGCATTTTTGTAATGAAGTGAGATTAATTATAGTCATTCTAATGAAACTGATATCTTGAAAATAAGCATAAGGTAGTAAATGGATATTCACTTGGACCTAAAAATCTGAATGTATACTGAATGCACAAATGACAAGGAGGTCAGGTAAAGTTCCATAATGGCAGTTACTAACCGCTCTAGGAACAGACTTCTGTAATTTGCCTATTTAGAGGTAGGCATAGGCAACCATCCTCTAGAATTTCTGTGCGTTCCTATTTACATTTTCCAGAATGGACTGGCAGTGCACTTAGAAAAGCAGGCTAACTTAACCTACTAGGAGCTCTGTGTTGCAGTAGTTAGTCTTCTGGTGATGTACACACTAACTAATCTAAAACAAGTAAGTATTTATTTCAACTGCATTGTTCTTGTCACTTCAGTGAAAATATAGCCCAATTTTTTTCCATTCAAATTTTCTGAGATCAAGGTTTAATGAAGGTATAATGATACCCATCCTTTAAGCATGGGACTGGGTTGACGAAGTGAGACTAAAGCTTGTAATAGCAATGGGTCAGAAGGTAAGTGTTTCCTGGTAAAACGGATTATACAAGTATGTGAAATGGTCTGATGGGGGCAAAACCACTTCCTCAAAAAAATTTTCTTGTGCTCCGTTTATAAAGACGTGCTTTTGCAAAAAGCAGTCTAATTTTAGTAATTGGATATATTTCATTGTCTTTGGAATTATTCAGAGTTTTTTGATGAGGTGTTCCTAAATGGTCTGTTAGGAGAATGTAAAGTTTTTTTCCAAAGGGAAAAATCATAGTCAGGTTATAACTTCCAGGCCTTTGATTTTTTGTGGAGGAACTCTAGGGTCAACAATTTTTTGGAGTCAACTCTGTCCCTTCAATGACTGCTTCATTTTGATTGGTCTCAATGCTTGGATCCGGTCAGAACAGTTTTGAGGGAGATACAGATGAGGTGGGCTGCCCTTTGACAGGCTGAAGGGGGAGACTGACATGTTGGTAGGTCAGATCAGGTCTGTGTTGTCTTTTGTCCCATAGACTGTGACTTTTTTAAACTATTGTTTTTACAATGTCTGTTCTTAATAAACAGTTATTGCATTTAAGGAACTGCTCTTCCTTTTAGGTTTTCCTTTTAGGTTTAGAAACCTGTAATTTCACTTTCTCTTTTCCTGATGTTAACCAGCAGAGAAAGACTGCTGTTAAGTTTCAGGAAAAATACCAAACATAAATTGATCAAGATAGTCTGTTCTACTTGTATTGCCTTTTAAGCAATTTTTGAAGGATAAGGGGTGATTTCCACTTGTATAGCAGTTAATCAATACATTGAATATACCATTGTAGATTATGCAGGCTGAGTACATACACATCAAAATGAGAGGGGGTTAAATACTGCATAATTCAACTCAGAAGAACTGTCTTAAAACTCACTAGTGCTCTTAATCTTTCCTACCGTCTGCAGTTTTCCACTTTTACACTCAGTAATGTAAACAATGGGCATGCGTAGAACCTGGACAGAAGGCTTATGAAGTCTTTACTGTGTTCATGCTTACACTTTTAGAACATATATTAGAAGCGCATAGATTAAACTCCAACACGCTTAAAGTGGATACTTGTGTTTGTTAGAAAATCACTCTGTACACCGTCAGTCATGTCTATTGTTTCATATGTAACTAAATGTAATATAAGTGATGGTCTATCTTCAAGATGATTTATCATTGTCTTTTATTTTGGAACTGTTTTGTTTGTCGTCTAAACTCAGTATTACCTATGTTCAAAAAATGGAGGGACAAATCAATGGAAGAAAAATCTGATGAGGAATGTTGAAGACATTAATAAAATTTCTCACTAAAGAAGACCTTAAGCTGCAAACTGCTGAATGCAGAACAGGCACACTTAAAGATTTAGGCCTGAGAAGTGGCCTTACCTGCCTCATGAGACCAAGTTTTATTAGAAATGGATGTTTTTGCCATTGTATCCAAAGAGAAAGAGAGAGAGTACTCCTGCTTTGAGTAAATCAAGAGTCAGCCTTGTCTGTTTTTCAAACGAAGCTTGTCCTCTCTTCTGTTTCCTACTGAAACAGTGGCAGGAAAGTAGTGCCTTCTTCCAGTGCTTATTTCCCTAGCTGAAAGGTATTAAATAGACATAACTTTTCGTTGTCTTGTTCCCTCTGCTTCTGTTGCAGTGAACAATATCTGTACTTTTATAAGAATTTGGAACTACTTAAAGCTCCCTGTGGGATGGAGGGTGGAGGAGGTAATCTAGTATTTTAAATGTTTCCTGTTGCTGAGTGCTATTAGAAACTTAAATAAAACATTTCCAAAATCTTGGAAAAGTTACTGCAAATTTTTGTATAGTGTGGTCAGTTACTTCAAGCTTAGGTGTCAAAACAGTGGCTAGCGTTTATGAATTACTGCAGTCTCTATGGTGTAGTAAATACATAAGGCTGAGTGTAAATATCTAGATGGCAAGAAGGGTGTGGGAAACATTGCTTACTTTTCTCATCAGGAATATTGGTATGCAAGTACTCCCTTTATATATCACTTTTTCAAAGAACTTCTGTGTCGTCTCATGGTTTTCTGAGTATTTTGGTGTGTCTTTGAAATCTCAAGCAGTTAAAGGATGAAGAAAGCAGGAGTTGGTTAATATTAAAATAAAACCATTAAATTAAAATTTTGCTTATTTTAAATATTAAATTGCAATATTAAAGTATTAAAATGGTTATGTAAACTCACTGGCAGAGTGTTAGCAGTTGTGACAACTGTATTGTCAACTCTCACAGTTTGTCCTTCTGTGGATTAAAAACATTCTACTGTTGCTATTTAATGGTAGATTTCTAATGGCAAGGTATATGTATCTGCATGATGGAACTTTTATCTTGGGGATTTTCTGAAACCATGAATGACTATTCTGGTCATTAAGAAAAACCCCAAACACAAGGCAAAAAAAACTAACCTTCCAGAGGCCAGCATTCAAGATTTGTAAGCAATTGCCAGCTTAAATCTTTTTGCTTGTTTGAATACATTATTATTCAGCACTCAAGAGCATTATCATGTACTGTCTCTTCTACCAGATGGTACCATAATTCATTTTGCATGGCGAATGTGGAAGAAGAGCGTAGTTTGTGGCTTTGCATTCAAAGGAAGCTTTCTTGCAGTTAAGATGCTGTTGATAACCCAAAAGATTTCTGACAGACCTCTACATGGTCATCACCGAGACTTCTGTAATACACATGAACGATGACATCCAGTTTAGAATATGTAACATTGACAATGCCATTTACTGACTTGAATGCTTTACTTTTTCTATTGTTAATGGAATAGACACTTCTGTACATAATTAAAAATTTTAGCCTTTGACAATTAATTTTTTACTTTAAAACCAGAAGATTATATTAAAATACTACCTTTGCTATAGCTTGAATTTAATTACGTGTTACTATTTTGCCTGGGTTCAAACCTGTGTCAGATTTTAATGTTAGTCAACTCTGTCAGTAGAATTGCACTTCTTTACACTATATTTAAATTTGGCCCCTGATTATTAGTTGATCTTATGTGTCCAATAATTTAAAATCAGTTTTGTAAATGCTATGCTAAGTTAGATTATAAAAATTTTGAATTATCTTTCTCTTTTCTTAAAAGAAAATTGCTGATTTGAGAGCTAGATCACATAACATACATAGCTACAATAAAGCAAAGAGGAAAATGTGACATGAAAATTAATTTAGAATTCAGTTCCTGTGGATGAATACTGCATACTCCTTCAATGTATGGTCAAAATTCTTGACATTTGATCACTGAAATGACTGAAACGTGAGGAGGTGGATTATTTTGGGGGAATTTTTTGTTTTGTTTTAAGCCTTGAGTTGATGCTAATTGTTTAATTACCTATCTTCTTTTTAGGCCTCTCTTTCTAAGGGTCTCCTGGGCCTTCACAGGCAGTTTGTGGTTCTCTTGGGCCACCTGCTAGGCCACTTTCCTTTCCTAACTTTGTTACATAGCTGTGCTGTCTTGTCTTAATTTTTTGACTTGTCAGTTTTTCACAGCTTTGTGCTGTTGTGAAAACTGTAGCAATTGACAGCACTAGAAGCAGTCTGGGCCCCACAGTTCTTTGCTGTCTGACTCAATGATTGAGCCTCTTAAGATCTGGGAGGAGGCTAGGAGGGAAGCAAACAAGAGAAAGTAGTTCCTAGTAAGGATCACTGTGAAGTTCGTTCTCATGTATGCAGTTGTTCGGGTGTTTTCCAAACTTCCAGGAATTAAAAGGGTTTTTTTAAATTTATGTTTATTTTTAGTGTTTTGTTTTAAATGCAACTGTAACCTTTTGGTCTCTATTTTCTGCAGTACACCAAGACTTTTGTTTATTACTTTAAATGAAGCGGGGTTTTTGAATTGGGTTTAGCTTTTGTTGTTACAGAGACACTTTTTGGTGGTAGCGCTAATGTTAGTAACACTAGTCTGTGTAATTAGCGATGACCTTTACTTTTATGTAGTTCTCTGTGGATGGTGTGAAGCCATGGGGAGGTGTAGAACCATTGATCTTGCACTCAGGATGTGAAATTTTGGACAGCTCATTCGCTGCCTAAACAACGTTGAACTGTAGCCACTGACAACTGGTCTTAATTAGTGGTTTTTCTCTATAGAAGCAAGCTCTTCTAATCCTCTTAAGAAGGTAAAGCAATACAGATTTTGGCAGTATCAAAACCTAAGGAATAAGCTCAGTGGTACTGGAGCTATATTTTCTTATTTTTTAACAAAATTCTTAATTGAGACTCCCCAGCTTTGACTTCTCCAGTTGGCTTCACTACCTAAAGCATGCTTTGCTTTCTCCTGCATATTTATTACTGTACAACAATTGCCTTTGTTTCCAGTGGTTATAAAATATTTATCTTTTTTTTAGAGTTAGGCTACTTAATTTCAACTTCTCTTTCCACAGAGAAAAGACATTGCATTGAAATTTGCTAGATGATAGTTAATGGCTCTCTAGAACAGCACTCAGAAGAGTTTACCCATCTGTTGCTTTTCAGTATGCTTCTGAAGGCACTGCTGAAGGCAGAAGATACTTCTGTTCCTTTCTAGTTCTCAGAAGAATAGAACTTTGTTAGGAGAACTGGGGAGAAATCGTGGTTGATTGTGAATATCTGACAAATTACGGTGAAACTGCTTAATAATTTATGATACAATATGACTTCAGGCAAGGAAGAGTGGGTGACACTTTGTTCCTTTTGCTTTGACAATGAGCCATCTATTGCAGTTACTTATCCTTGGTAAAGCAGAATAAAAACCAAAACAAAGAAAAAATAGTCTGACCCCTTAGTATTTCTCTCCTGGAAACGGTAAGGCACTCTTTGAAGGCAAAGCAAAACCTGTGCCCCAGATCTTAGATTTTTAAGCCACTTGGCTACCTGCTGTAGAATGTCCATGTCTAGTATTTAGCTTGTATATATGTGATTTTTTGGGATGGTTTTATTATTTCTCTGACAACAGCTTCTTATGGATGATGATAATTCAGAGACACTTAATTACTGTAATATAACACATGTATACAAGTAAAAACAAAAATTTGAAGGATAACTACTGTTTCATCCACTGCAACTGCTTGATTCTGCTTTTCTGCCAGGTGTGTAATACTAAATTTGTACATATTTAAGAAGCTAGTTGATTTTTAAAAGGGACTTCAGCTTTAAGTTTGTGTTGTCACACAAGGTATTGAGGAGTACCACGCCTGTGTTTCAGACTTGTGGTTTTGTATGGAATGGATCAGCCGTGGCTGGGAGAAGAGCTCTGTCTGTAGCAGCCATGGAGGCCTACATGTTCTCAGGAACAAAGAGCACTGGAGACAGCTTAAGCCTACTCATCTGTTACTGCTAGCTGTGGAGCCGCACTAGCAGCATGTGAGGTAGTCGCCTGACAGCTGCCCAGGCTACCAGCCACCTGAGCACTGACATAGCCATGCCAGTACCAAGCCATTGTCAAACTGGCTGCTGCAGTCGTAGTGCAGCGTACAAGCTGCAGTGACGTGACGGTAGCTATACCCAGGGGGATGTGTATCCAGGAGGTTTGTGTAGAAGACATGTAGAAGAGATTTGCATTGAGACCATTTCCTGCTACAGCAGGCAGCTGTGTTACATAGCTTTATCTCATAGAGTTGTATTTTACAAGAAGGCACCTCTCTGGTCATTTTGGAAAGCTAGAATTTTTTTGCTCTGATGGTTGGAATCTGTTCTGGTATTTGGCTCATTTCTTTCATTGCTAGGTTATATCCATTTGTCTGTGTGCCAGTGCTGTAGTTAGTCTCAGTTGTCATCTGAATACTCTAGGCTAGGTCAGGAGGCGAGAAAAATGATCGTGTATGTTTCTAATACTATTTTTTTTTTTTCCCCTGGAAAAGAAAAAAAAAGAGCAAGGTTTTGGGGTAGTTTCCCATTCTTTATAAGGAGGGCACTTTCTTTCTCTCTTTAAAATACCAAAATATGGTGTAGTTTGGATCACTCTACAGTGTGATTCACCAGAATTCACCCACTAAGGGCTTACATATCAAGTTTTGGGATTTCATTTCTTCCTGTTTGTTCCTTTGGGTTTGGGTTTTTTTTTTTTGGGGGGGGGGGGGGGTGAGGGATTTTTTTGGTTGGTTTTTTTGTGAAAAAGACAGTATTTGTTGTCAGAGCTGTTTTCTTTTGTGGCTGCTCTGCTCTTTCTTTTTTTCTTCCTTAGCAAAAATCTTAATGCTCTTTAAAAATAATAAAGAGGAAATGGAAATTGTATTGTCATGCTTTTGAAAAAGGAATATACAGTTAGATTGGTCCTTTTTTTTGGAATTTCTAACAAGTTAATTTGAGGTGGGTTAAGGATATGATGTGATTAAATGTAATGGTTTTGCCCATGGTACCATGTTTGTGCGATGTTTACAGGCATATTTGTGCTTTGAGAGCTTACGGTTAATTATAGATGTGGATTGATAAGCAATGCTCTTGAGACTTGGATAGGAAATGGAAGAGAACAGGGATTGTAACAATGTTAAGTGTGTACTATATTCAGATTAAACTCTAGACATTGTTAGACCTTGTCTGAGTCATTACACGTTTTTAATTCTAACTTTTTGTCATCTGAACTTTACACTGCAGAGACTGAGGGATGAGTATTATCAATGAGATATATCAAAACTGCTTTTCCAGTCAGTGCTGAGTAGAGAAGGAGAAGAGGGTCTGTTGTGTCTTGGGAGATGTTATGTCAGGCTTTGAGCTTCTGGGTTCCCTTCTGGAACAGTCTGGGAAGGGTAGGGACAGCCAAAACCAGTAATGCATGCAAAATGAAACACGAGAAAGGGACTCATCCTCTTTTGATTTTTAAGGTTTGGAAGTGATTAAAAATAAATTATTAAGACCTGTAAGCATCCTAGAAAGCCAAGTATGTGTTTTGTGAATTTATACATGGGGCTTGCTGACCAGTGCTATTTGGGTCAAAGGGAGCTCGGTTTGGCTGCATCATGGTTTGTAACATTGCTGGTGTTTGATAAGGGGTATATTTTAAAAGCGCATTGACGATTAAGCTTGGTTAGTTAATCTGAGGAGGTGGTATCCACGGTGAAACTTGCAGTTCATGATTCAATAGATGATTTTTTTTTTTAAAATTAAATAATAGCCTGTGCCTGCATAACCTACAGGAACAATGTTTAAAGGCTTGCTTAAGATGTTAGACTATACAGAAACTGTTGTGGATCAAAAGAATGTTACACAGCTCCTACCCACAAATGTAGAAGGTATAGATTATTCATCTGGTGCTCCGTAATTTTATTTTCTTTCTTCTCCTCTTATTGCATCAAGTTAGTGATGTCCATTAAACCTGTTCCTGAAATAATGAGAAACCAGTTGGCAGTGTTGATATTGATTAGGTAGCCATGTTTCTGTGATTCAAGATGTCATGTCCTTACGGGAACATCCACTTGAATAATGATTTTATTTTGCGCTTAAAAAGATGGGATGGGATGGGATAGGAGGGGGGGGGGGGGGGGGGGGAGGGAAGGTGAGGGAGGTAAGAGGAAAAGGTGTAAAGGGAAAGACTGGGAATTTGCAAAATCTGAGAATGATTTGGCAGAGCACATCCTGTCAAAATATTCTTCTAAACAAATGACACAATAGCTGATAGTGTTAGCCTTGTAATAGATTATTTTGGCAGGTCATTTGGTGTGGGAAAAGAACACTCTGAAGCTCCAGACACTTTGAGGAATTTTTGGCTTTCCAGAAGAGAAAGACGGATATTTGGCAAGGCTTTAAATGCTCTGCATGAAGCAGAACAGGCTATATTGCCTGTGGGGCAGAACAGGGAAAATGGAGCAGCATGTTTGAACACCACCACATTTGCCTTCTCTGAATATAGGATGCTGTTTTAAAACATTAGAGCTTTATGACTAAGTTTAACATTTTTGTAGTAATTGCACTAATTAATATCCTGCGAATCTTAAGTGTTGTTTAAAAATGGTTTTTGCCATCTATTCAAGAATTTTCAAATGGCAGTCCTTGCTGTAAACCTGCTCCCCCAGGAATATTTTTTTTTTCTATTCTAATCTCAATTGTTTTCTTTCATTAAAGCAGAATTAAACCCCTTTAATTTTCTAAGTGGCTGTTAGCTCAAGATTTATGTTTAGACTGGACACTTCATAATAATAGATAAGGAGAGTAGTGTTCTTTAGACTGAAAATTTTATCTTTGTTTTCAAATAAAACTATCTTTCCTGTCTCTTCTCAGCAATTGACTTAAAGAATGGCTCTGGAGCAGTGTATCAAGGACCTGCAAGAAGTTCTGCTGATACCACCTTCACTGTCTCAGACGAGGTTTTCATGGATGTGGTACAACAAAAGACCAACCCCCAAAAGGTAAAACCTGTGCATCACAGACATACACGCTTGCACGGGGGCATACTATTTGCCTTAAAGCAAGCTCAGGTTCATGACTGTTTGCATTCCAAAATCTGCAACAATGGATGTTTTGACAGTGCAAACCAGAGTCAGATGAGGTGTAAGTGCATCATTACCTTACTCTGAATTAAGTCAGAAGACATGATGCCATCTCTATCATCTTGAGACAAAGATACCTCAAATGACATAAAGATGGACAGTACAAAGTTAGTTGTTTGTTTGTTTCGTGGCACCTCACAATATGTGATTTGCCAAGTTAGGGCTTGCCAGTTTTATCATTCAGGGTATTTTGGCTGCTGATGTTGCAGGAAGTTGGTATTTGTTGCAATATTCTCATTTACTGTTACTACTGCAGCAAAGAGAAATCTCAAACAATGCATTTATGTAGATCCACTGAAACTGGTCAAAATTCACCCAAACTAGGTAGATTTTTAAGTGAAAGAAAGATTTAAGCAAAGTATGTAATCTGGGTCTGCACTTTCAGCTTCTTGGAGTAATCAACTGCTTGAAACTGCTAATTTTGCTAATAAAAATGCCTTGTGTAAAAGTAAACTAAACTGTTACAAATTTAATATGTCAGGTTACGGATTAAAGCTTGAGCAAATGAAAACTTTAATTAAGCTCATCATATATCAAACAGTTCCTTTTCTTTGATCCCAAGCAGAAGTTACTGAAGATTTTGATTATAAAATTGGAGACTAACAATGTTGGCAAATGTTTGTTACAAGTCCTACATACCACATGAGCAAATCCTTTGTGACCCTCTGTATATAGCAAGCATAAAGCATAAACAAACAAGTTGTTGACGTGTAATCTTCACAATGCTAAAGAATAGCGATTGCAATTCAAGAACATTATCTATTCTTAGGCATTAGTATTTCCTTTGAGTTTCTGTGAAGTTTTTCATCTAAAGAAGCTCAAAGCATCTATTCAAATCCTTTTCTGCTGGCTCTCTCTATTCCTTATTTGAATGTATTTCAAGTTAATGGGACTATGCAAAAAAAAGCATATTGTTTCAGAACTTTCAAAGAGCTTTCAACTTGCAAAGCCACAACAAAGCAAAACTAGTTTTAAAAAAATACTGAACTAGATTGAAACAGGGTATACAGCTCTTTGAAGTAGGGACAATAAAAATGTAATATACCAGCATTTCAGTGAAAAATAGTGGTTGATCAATGATTCTGCAAATGCAATGAAATCTTGTTTAGTTCCTGTTTGTTGTAATATGCTGTATATAAAGCCAGTGCATTTCTTTGGAATATGCATGTGCATATATTGTGCAAGTTCCTGTTTGGATTTGTTACAAATTTGAGTGAGTAGCTGACCTTTCCGTTAAGCCTTCAATTTTCATTAGATGGCCTTTTCATTCCATTTTCTTGTTTCATATAAGGACATACGAATATCTATAGCATAGGGAGGGAGGACTGGGAGATTTATTTTTGAGCCCTGGTGAAGTTTTGCCATCAGCTTCTGTGAAGAAGTTTGTCTTATACCAGGAGTCCTCCTCTGTGCTATATGTAGAAAAGAACTGGAGGCCACTGAGATGCTTTGTACTTGCTTTTTTTTTTTTTTTCCCCCTGGGTGATTGACTTGGCCTTGTGTGCACTCAGGATAGAAAACTGTGATTCTGGATGCTCTTAAAATTGAACTTGGATGGTTTTCTGCTAATAACCAATGGGCATCGTGCACCTAGTGCTTTCTGCCAAGCACTAAACATCAGCACTTACCTTTGGCTTCTTGTTTGGTTCTAGCAACTTTTGGATCGTGGGTGAACAGATGAATAAATTTTTTTTTCCCCCTCCTCTGCTTTTTGTAGGCATTCTTATCTGGTAAACTAAAAGTGAAGGGGAACCTCATGATGAGCCAGAAATTGGAAATGATCCTGAAAGATTACGCCAAACTCTGAACTGCTTGATCATCTACCACAGCAATGAAGAACTTCAGAAGACAGAAACTTCTACTAGTTCAGAGCCAATGATTGAAACATTTGCAGGCTACTTAACATCAGTGTACTGATTCATTATACTGCTAATATACAAGCCATTTTAATTGCCGTAGACAGAAAATTATGAAAAGAACTTAACTGTTAATATTGTCGCCTTTTTCTTTCTCAGTAATGGTAGCGAATCATTCTTTTCTTACTGTACACCTTTAAATAAAATGTATGTAGTTCCTATAAAGGTACATATATTTCTATATTAATTCTGAAGAAAATTAAAGCAATACTCCTCTTTGATATCTCCCTCTATGTGTCTGTCAGTCTTCATTTATATTGCCTGAGATATATTGTTTAATGTCTATGAATCTACCTGGTTTATTATTAAAATGAACATTATTTTTTGTCTTCAATTCTCATGATCCCATTAAAACAATTGGAAGATGAAAGTCAGTTCTATTTATTTACATCTTGTCATTACGGGGTTTTTTGTGTACAGGAGAAAGCTCTTGAACTTTAGCTCTGCCCACCTTATTTAGGCAGTCATTTTTACATAAGTTACTCTTATAAATTACATGGAAAGTGGTAAGCATTAATTCTTCAGGGGAAACCTTTTCATCTGAGAGGTATTACACTTCACAAAAGGCTGTCACCCTAGCCAGATTGTTCTTCATGTAGATTCATTCTCATGAGGGCCAGCATGATGGCAGCAGGGAAACAGATAAGAGTGAATTCCTCATTTTGTACGTATGGCCAGAACTGAGACAACAGCTGTGGCTGTATGTTTTCCTGAAGAAAGCATGCTCTTAACCACTGATTGTCACATGAACACCTGGAAATTTGTTTTCACAAATGTGACCAACATTCTCTGTGCTCAGTGTCTTTTTTTCTTATTCAGACTTGTTCCATGTTGATACCTTTTGAGGAATTCAGGCCATCTAAGGCTTGTCTCCTTGGTCAGAATGACAAAATAATTTTGCTTTATCTTAGAGGATCGATTTTTTTTTTTTTTTTTTTTTTCTTCCCCCAAACTGGGAGGTAACTGCCCTGACTGTGTAAGTAGACCAAGTAAGCCATTAAAGAGCTGCAGGTGAATCTGACCATTTAAGGATAAATTCTATGTGTAATACACAAATCTATTTTTTGACAGCTGTACTATCAGCCATGCTTCGATTCAGGCAGAGAAATGTGAGTCTGAAGTATGTCAACAAGTATCTCACATGAATTGCATCACGAATAGATGGGAAACAGAACAAACATGATGTTCACTACCTCAGAGAGGCCGTCCAGTAGAAATGATTGAAGAAATGTCCTTTAACCACAGCATTTACCTTTACAGCAGTCATTTCCCTATCACTGCCTGTACTGCCCAGCTTCTATTTACCAAGCAACTTTGTGACTAATAAAGGTGTCCTTTTACTTTCTCTTAAGAAATTGTATGAGAAAGACTGATTGCAGCTTTGTATGTTTATGCATGCACATGCTGCACCAAAAAAAATAGTTTTGTACATACATCTTTCCTGTTTATAAGTATAATGTCATAAAAAAAATACATGTATTAAGAAAAAGGAACTATGAGGAACTAACTTTGAGTCTAGGAAATAAATTATCAATACATCTGTTTAAGAATATGGTATTTACTGTAGGTAACATGGTCTTGAAAATTTACAAGGTCATTTTTTTCTTAGCCCCAAAGATTGTCTGAAACCTTAAAGCACTGCTGTACAAGGAGGGAACAGACTGCTAATAGTGGGGTTTTTCCTCCCCTTTGGAAGTGGGAAGCAAAAATACTCAGGCAGGGGACACTGGCACTGTTGAAACCTGTTGCAAGTTAACAGGTTGGAGTTCAGTCCACTAAAGAACATCAGTTTGCTAACTGCGTTGGGTGAGGATGAAAGAATAACCCAAGAACCATACCAGTTGTAAGTATTCTTGTGATGATTTCTATCCTGCGTCGTTTCAGTTGGACACAAAATCCACATGCTTCAGTTGCATCCCCAATACTGGCCTTAATTAAAAACACAGAAGATACACCCCAAAGTTACATGGGTGTTTGACATACGCACCCTAGACTTCAGCCTGACTTCAGCTTTTTCCTGCACCGTGACTTGGGTCATAGGTGTTAATCCTGGGTGGAACAGAAAGTCCTCCCTACTTTACTATGAAAGGCTCTTCCTTTTGCTCTCCTTACCATGGCTAACTGAGCACACCTCTCAGTATTGTGGTAGACTTTTCGCTAGGAGTACAATTCAGGTGTTTAATTTTTTCATCTGCTTTGTGGGCTGCATAGCCATTATGAACGATTTTGGCATGTTGGGTTGTCGTGGTTTAACCCAGCTGGCAACTAAGCACCACGCAGCCACTCACTCCCCGCTCCCCCTCAGTGGGATGGGGGAGAGAATTCAGGAAAAAAAAGTAAGACCCTTGGGTTGAGAGAGAGACAGTTTAATAAGAGAAAAGAATAACAATAATAATAATGGTAAGAGTATATATAGAATACACAAAACAAATGATGTACAATGCAATTTCTCACCACCCGCTGACAAATGCCCAACTTGTCCCGAGCAGTGATCACTCTCCCCCCAACTGGCTAACTCCCCCCGAGCATGACGTTATATGGTATGGAATAGCTCTTTGGTCAGTTTGGGTCAGCTGTCCTGGCTGTTCTCCCTCCCAGCTTGTTATGCACTTGGCTGAGCAGGAGAAGCTCAGAAAGTCCTTGAGCAGTCTAAGCACCACTCAGCAACAACTAAAAACATCAGTGGGTTATCAACATTCTTCTAGTACTAAATCCAAAACACATCACTCTTCCAGCTACTATGAAGAAAATTAACTCTAACCCAGCCAAAACCAGGACATGGGTTCATGCCTACCCCAATGTATTTACCTTCAGAATGTTCTAGTTAGCTCATGCTAACTAGTTACTCAAACCGGTAGTGTTGAGGTTCAGGTGACTTTGCTATGTTGAATATGTATATGTACTTGCAGTCATTTGGAGGTTTTGCGTTTTGTTTTCTTCCTAGTGTGTGAAAAACCTTCTGTTGATGGTTGTTGCTAGCTCTTAAGAGTAGTATTCTCAGAAACAAGTAATAAACCCAGGTGTCTTTAAGAGAATCCATCCAAAGGGTTGTTAGCCAGTTTGATATGTGGTTGTTCCAGTCTGAATGATTCTCAGCTGCTTTCATTTACAACAGCATCATTCTGTTTTGGGGGCTCATGTTTCAAACCTGTCCATATCTCTTTCATCTGGAGTGATTTTGGGGACCTTTCTTATCATTGAGGGGCAGCAGTACCAGTACAGAGTTGCATCTGTTTCCACGCAGGACCTAGAGATGTGCACCAGTAAGGCACCATGTTCTTTTCAGGGCAGGGGGGTAACTTTGAATGTTTTTTCTTTGCTAGGGATAAGCGCCATTGCCTTGGATTGCAAACCCTCGCTTGTTTGCCTAACATCTCAGATGGCTCTCTAGTGATATTTCTAAATTCTCTAGCAAATAAGGAGCCTTTTGCAAGCATCTTAGCAGTAAAATCCTTAACAGTGCATGTGTGCATTCTAGTGTTTTGATTAATTCTGTATACATGCAAATAAGACGCTGTCTGGACATCCCTGTAAAGTCTGGACATCAGACTTCGAAGCAGTTGCAGGTAAGAATTCAGTTGTTTGTCTTTCTGGAATAATTGAGTTAGTGCTAAACCTGGTTGTGTAAATTGGTGTGACTTTTAATCACGGCACAGTATTATTTTATTTCTCTTTTTCCTTCTCCTCACATCCACTACAGTCTTCCTGCTGGCTTGAAATTATATCCATCCTCCAAAAAGCAAATTGCAGTTCCACTGACGTATGTCCTCTTCAGTCATTTATGGGTCCTCTAATTAAAGCAGGCGAGCAGTAATAACGGATGGCAAAAGTTATATAAGCTTTCTGTCTATTCATATTGGCTTCAGAGAAGCCTGTGTTGAATTTTATGCTTTCTAGTCACTGGAATTGTTCTTAATTAGTTTATTTCAGAGGAGTTCAATACACCTTCCAGCTGTCATTGATAATTACAGATAACAGCTCTTTAAATGTTGACAAGTGCATTCATAATCAGAGAATATTAAAATGAGTAAAGTGGGGTAGGAGCAGAGGCATGAGAGAGAGGTGAGCTTGAGCACCTTCAGACAGAGAAACTTATATGCTGTCTCCTCTGAGGCCTATTGCCACCTTCCTACGAGCAACGCGCTCCTAAGGGTTATTTGTATTCTTGTCTGTTGGGCTGAGCTACTTGTAAAAATGACCGTCCCTCATCACTCAAGAGTCACCTTGATAAATTAAAATACTTTGTAAAATGGAAGAATTCAGTGGTGTAACAAGTAAAGTATTCCAAGCTGGATAAATAAGCATTTTTAAATAGTTTAATGGACTTTTTTTTTTTTAATAAGGCTCTTTCATATAATGCAATATACCCTGACAGAGGTCAATGTCACTGAAACTGTATCTTCTGTTACACTCCACAAGCCTTAGGGGCAGAGCAGCATTTGGAAGGTGATGACTTTGTCTTTACGTAACATTGCTTCCTCCTAGTGTTAACAAAGGTCAGTGTAAAGAAAGGGTAAGTCTCATTGCAGTGTTTTCTTTCAGTTCATAATCTTTGAAGAGTAAAGGGAGAAAGGAAATACTAATATCTCCCAATTCCTGCAATGTTTTTTTATTCTTCCACTTGTTTGGTGCAGATATCTTCTCACATGAGAATGATTTCTCCACGATGATTCATCTGCAGTAAGAAATTCTGTCGTTTAGGTCATCGGATGTGTCTCCAGCAGACTGACCTAAGCAGCATTTGACAACAGCAAATCTGAAGTCGATTAGGAAAAATATACCAGGCTGTGAATGTGGTTATGTGTATATGACCTGATAGCCACTACAGAAACTTGGTGGGATGAATCCCATGACTGGAATGTAGCTATTGATGGCTACAGGCTGTTCAGAAAGAACAGGCAAGCAAGGAGGGGCAGAGGCCTTGCCCTTTATAGCAAGAAATCATTACAGTGTGAAGAGCTGTCCCTGAAGAATAGCCACAAGCAAGTCGAAAGCTTATGGGTAAGAAATCAGAGACAGGCAACAAAGGGAACCTTGTCGTTGGTGTCTACTGTAGGCCACCAGATCAAGAGGAGCTGACTGATGAACTGTTCTTCCTCCAACTCCAGGAGGCTTTGTGCTCACAGGCTCTTGTCCTACTGGGGACTTCAACCACCCTGACATCTGCTGGAAAAGTAACACAGCAAGCTGTAGGCAATCCAGCATGTTCCTAGAATGCATTGAGGACAACTTCTTAAGCCAGGTAATAGACACCCCTACCCTACAGGATGTGATACTGGACCTGGTGGTCACCAATGCAAGTGAGCTCGTCGGAGACGTCAAGATCAGATGCAGCCTGCAATGCAGTGACCACGCACTGGTGGAGCTCACGCTCCTGAGGGAAGTGGCAATAGCAAACAGCATAGTCAGGACCCTAAATTTTAAGAAAGCAAAATTCCAGCTCTTCAAAGAGATAGTCAGAAGGACTCCCTGGGAAACAGTCCTCAGGGACAGGGGGACAGAACAGAACCGGCAGACCTTTAATGATGTGTTTCATAGAGCGCAACAGCTCTCAACCCCAAGTGTAAGAAATCAGGCAAAGAAGGGAAGAGACCGGCATGGCTGAGATGAGAGATACTGGTGAAACTAAAGAGCAAGAGGGAACTGCA
Organism: Egretta garzetta; assembly: GCF_000687185.1. Taxonomy (NCBI): domain Eukaryota; kingdom Metazoa; phylum Chordata; class Aves; order Pelecaniformes; family Ardeidae; genus Egretta; species Egretta garzetta. The sequence goes on along the minus strand of NW_009258966.1, from coordinate 803,685 downwards.
CAGGCCATGGAAGCAGGGACAGGCATCCTGGGAAGAGTATAGGGACGCTGCCATAGGTGCTTGCAGAAGCGCAGAGGCCAGCATGAGCTGCATGGCCCACTCTGAGCTCTGCTTCCCACCAGCCCCCGTGCACCTCTCTGAGGCCCCTGGAATTCCCTCTGCCAGGCAGCTCTGCGGCTGCGGGACTGAATGCAGAGCTTCACCCGCTGAAATGGAATGTGGTCTTCCCACAGGCCTGGTGGTTCAAACAGAAAACACAGAACAAAAGGTTGCTCTGAATGAAAGATACTAAAAGACATAAGGAGGTCTGGGGCAGCCAACACCAATCTTACTAAGGCCCCCTCCCAGTATCATACAGCATTGAAATTTCGAAGAGGTTTTCTGCAAATTTTTTAACTCAAATCCCACAGTTTCCTATATATTGAGTTAAGAGTGCCTGAAATAACTCGTCTTTGTCATCTGAGTCATCTTTGAAGTAAATATCAACAGCCAAACTCCCTGGCAGTGTAGTGTGACCGCAGAAATCTACATGAGAAAGAAATGCATTTTACAGGCAGAGGAGGGACACCTTCAGATTTAGATTCAAGAAACAGGGTAGTCGACACATGAAAGCTATTCAAAACACTTGTACATACCCAGCTACCATATTGAGACTTGCAGAAAAGGCAGATAAGAAGGACAGTACCAGGTAAGAAAAGAGGGTAGCCACAAATAAATTCTGTATATAAA
>NW_009258966.1:775423-800987 GCF_000687185.1 Egretta garzetta | reverse complement strand
AGGTAGTGGAGGCCCCGTCCCTGGAAACATTCAAGACCAGGTTGGACGGGGCTCTGAGCAACCTGATCTAGTTAGCGGTGTCCCTGCTCACTGCAGGGGGGTTTGACTACATGACCTCTAGTTGTGTCCCTTCCAACCCAAAATATTCTATGATTCTCTGATTTCTAGCTTAACATCATGATACAGTTCAAATGTTTCATCTGTCTAAAAATCAGGGCATTTACCTGGCATGACAGGATCTTAGATAAGTGGATAGGCTGAGGTCTGTAAGAGACGGATCTCTTTGTGTCTCTCACTGAGTACTACCAAAGCTCTAATAGTCCGCTAAAATTAAATCCATGTTCCAAGGTCACTGTGTCTCAAAGGCAGAATCAAGCAAGGTACAATAATATGTAAAGTTGTCCAAATTATATGGTGTAAGTTGTATGCATTTTGCTAAGAGCCATTTTCAACATTATTCCTCTTATGTTTCCCTATCCTACACGTGCCTTGGTGACATTAGGTGCCTTTTCACTAGAATTAATACTATTTTATTCAAAACTGGGCATCACATAAGCTGAAAGAACAATGGAGAATACCCATATTTAAAGAAATACCTCATTTAGGCTGAGGTTAAACTTTTTTTAATTCCTAATTATAGGAGGATATGATCTCATACAATCTTAAAACATTTTTTAAAAGTTTCAGCAAGTCAGTGTTCTAAATTCATCATCTTTTTTAACCAATACTTCCTCTTTCCCCTTCCCTACCTATGCCTTCTCCCATTTTGCCAGTTCTCTTTGTGAAGGCTTGCGAGAAGGAGCACATGCATGGGTTAGCATAGCAACATCAGTAGTTTATGAAGGCTTGGATTTGGAATTGGAAAGACCAGTCTATTGTGGCACCTAGATTTTGTCTGGATCTCGGTCTGGATCTCACTCAACCTTGAGCCAGGACAGAAATGAAGCTGCCAGAATGCAGCTGGGACTCCGGGACTTCTGTGAACTAAGTAAAAAATGGAATAGGTAGATGGAAGTTTGTGTTTCTATCCAGGTTTGTGTTTCTATCTACAGCCCACTCAAAAAAGTGTATGTTACTATAAATGCTAAAAAACCAGTCACAGTGAATTGCTGAGGTTTGATTGCATCCTCTAACTTTACCCAATTAATTTCCTGTTCCTGCAGGGTAAGGTAAAAAAAAAAAAGAAAAAAAAAGAATGCATTAATTTCATACTACAGACTAAGAGTCTACAATCTGGTTAGTGCTTCCAATGCTATTAGGACAGCAGGTTGCCATAGAAAATAGAAATTGAATTGCTGATTGCATCAATCAATGTGCCTAAGTTAAATCTCAAATCACTATACAAGTATTTTTCTCTTACATTGCTTTTTTTTGTGTACTGTTCTTTACTTGTACTAGTCTCTCCATTGAGACAAAACACATGAGACTCATGAAGCTGCCCGACCTTTTCATGAAGCTGCCTGACCCCTGTTTTCTGCTCCCCTATGTCTATGTCTTTTCTGGTCAAAACTGGTCTGTGCTCTGCACAGTTCAGCCTTCTGTTGCGTGAAGCTCAGTCTGATTTTTATGAACAATGGGTGATGCAGCTCTGGATATCTGCTGTAACCGTATCAGAGCTCATAACAACTATGGTGCTGAGAGCATTGTAATCCTGTTAGAAAATGATGATAGCAGAGTTTCTGACTGAATGTAATACATGTGGGTTTTTAGGTGTTTCTTTTTTCATAAAGATAAAATGAGGCCACCTGAGGACTATATCAAGGAAAATATAATCTTCCTAGCTCAAAACATATTTTAAATGATTTTTTATTATTTGGTTCTTCAGTGCTCTTTTTCACATATGTGACCAAGCACAGAAGGGAAAACTATAAATGTAGAAAAGAAGAAGAATAAAATAAGGCTCCACCTGTCTGTTATTTTTAATTTTCTCAGGAAAAAAAAAGAAAAATTTTAAATGAGAAAATTATTCCTTGTGTGGTCTGTGACCCACATCACCGATTCAGTTGGCTTAAGCAAATGCACAGAAGTTACCAATCTGTGAAGCTAGTAATGGTCAACACTGACTAAGTTCTAGTTTGGCTTTAGGAAACTCTTCTGATAGCTGATCTTATTCATATCTGAAGTAAACCAAACGTCTGATCACTTGCAGTGACTCAAAGTTAGCGTGGGGTTTTGTAGAGTTTTGTTTTGTTTCAAAAGAGATTTGTTTATCAGAGTGCCTTTTGCAACTTCAAGCTTGGTGATTAATTCGAGGCCTCTTAATGAGTCTGCAATTTCAGTAGTTTTCATGTTCAGCCTAAAATTTGAGGCCAATGTTGTTTATTATCAAAATATCTTGTTTTGAAAGGAAATGCCAATTCACAGTCAGAATGGCATGCTTTTATTTAATTTTTCACTACTCCAAAAGGACTGGTGAAACCACTCTTGAGAGGTTGAGCACTCTATTAAATAAGTACCTGCTTGATGATGTGAGAACATATGATGGCATCTTGCTATTTCCTAGCAGAACTGTGATTAGTGAAGGAATTTTCATGGTCATTTGTGGCAGTTCCTGTAAACGCAGTGGCCAGTCTTACAAGCTAATCTTTGCGAGTCTGCAGCACACAAGTATCTGGGGAAACTTTCTAATGAAGGTCAAGGAGATTTAAGAAAAAAAAACTTTTTTTTAATTTTTTCCCCAGTGGCTTAGACACCAGAGGCTGTAATGTGCTTGATACTTAATAGCTCTCATAAAACAGAGCCATCAGGTAGCTTTGCAATCAGAAGTTTGTAATAAAATATATACAAGTGTGTTTCAACTCTTCAGAGCTGTTTGAAAAGCTCTGCCAAGTAAGTGTGTTGCTACAGCCTGTTAGAAAGTCAGGGGTTTTTTAAATGCATTCTTGATGTCAGAAGTCTTTAAGGAGCTTTTGTGGTTACTGAGATTTTGCAGCTAGGGGAAAAATTACATAAAACTTTGTTTACTTGGGCTGACAAAATACTATTTGTAAGTAGACCAAAATGGAGACATCAACCCATACCAAGCTGGGGAGAGCAGTACACAAGCGCAGTTTGCTCCTACCAAACCATTCCCTCCCCTGAGAAGAGGCCAAAAATGAAAGCAGCAGTGGGGTCCTAGGTTTCAAAACACTGCTGCATGGTAGGTGCAGAGTCTGTTCTTTACATATACATTTAACCATCATGAAAACAGAGTCTGACTGTAAACATCTTTACCATTCCCTGCACTCCAAAGTTTTTAACATGTATATTTAATGGAGCCCTCTGTCACTGTGTTGCTAGGTGATTGAGGAAGACAACAATCAGAAGATGTGCTACATTATGGCTTTTTTCACGTATTTTTGAGTAATTCCTGAAGGAACCAGGCTGTACTTTTAACAGTGTAGTCACTGGTTTGATTGCTTTAGAGTTGTTTTATGAAAAGCAAATAAAAGCAGACCGCAGAAGATCATAATGACTGTAACGAATTTGCACATGACTGGTAATGGGCTGAATAAACGTGTCTCTTAAAACCAGCTGTGGGGTCCTGGCCTCTCGGTCCTGCTCCCCGAGAGGACCTTGCACAGGCAGTACTTTCCATAGGCACACTTGGGAGCAGAGAGCCTGACTCCAGCCAGACTGGAGCGTAACCCTGTATATTGAAATTAGAGATTTAATAAAGATGCTGGTTTCATAATACATTGCCATTTCCCTCACAATGTATCTCAGCCAACTCCTCGGTGATCTGCAGGTAGTAATTATTTGTGTCTCTCCCTCCCACCAGAGATAATGACTTAACCACGTTTGTTACAAGCACTCCTTTATGCTCTGGTAGTGCCAATCACCATTCTGTTTCAAGTGCTCTAATTATCATGGTTGCATTAACTCAGAATAATTATTCATGTTCTGCATTTAGCTTGAAATTACTCCTGGTTTGTATGTGAAGTAGCAAAATGTGCTTGGATGCATTTCTGGCTAATACTACAGATGCTGGTTGGCTAATGCAAGGTTTCTAGTAGCCTTAGCTGTTAAATGCTCATTAATTTCCCATTTCGATCTATTCAGGTTTATTTGTTTCAGCATAGATGGACTTGTGGAATCGCACTATTTTGCTCATTGATGACTTTTTCCAAAGGAGTAGTTGTCCTCTGTTACATGCAACAAATAAGAAAATCTTACTGTTAGGGAAAAAGTCATCTACGTATTTTAGCAATTCTAACTACATTTTGCAACAGATCTTAGCACGTGCCTTTTATAAAAACTGAAAGCTCTCGTGGAAAAAAGATGCTCTCTGTACACTGTGTCAATGTAGTTGTTTCACTAGTCCCCTCTGTTCTTGGCTGTGAATTTGTGTTTGGATCCCCTGCTGTGTTTTCAGATGTGCTGCGTATGCATTCCGGCCTCCCTGGTTTTACTGTCGGTAACTGTGTCTTCTGAGAGCAGCTTTGCTATGCCACTGTTCCCTGCCTGTAATCAGTGATTTTAGCAGACACAGAAATTGTTCTGTTTGGGTTCTTCTTCATAACAGTAGTTTGAAACTTCTCATGCTTCTTGCTTGGATTGGTAGAATTTATATGCTTTTTAAGGTTATTTTGGTGGAAGGCAAACATTGTGTCAAGTAGCTGAAGTCAACATGGCAGTACAAACTGCATTTTGATAAACACTTAACAATGTAATACTTCTTGGTTGACAAATAATTCTGTAAGGTAATAAGTATTTAGAGAAATTCTGCTGCTACAAAGATTGACACGGATGTTATCAGTGATTAATAAATCCAGTGCTATAAATAATCCTCGGTTTGCTCATCACAAACACTGTATCATCACTCTTTAACTCCAAGGAACAATACGCCTTTAAACAGTCTATTATTTTGCTTTTTTTATGGTCGTGAAGGAGTATGCAAATGTGTACAGTTTCAAATTCTGATTTGATTAGCTTGCATTGTTATGTAGACTGGAATTAATTAAACACTACATGAACTTTGTGCACACCCTGCATCTTGGAACTGTGGGTTCCTCCTTTGACGTTTACAATAAGAAGAAGTGGCATTCAAATGTATATAAAAAGTCCTCATAATCTCAGATGGCGATCTCCAATTTAGGCTGCCAGTTAAAAGCCATTCTGGTTTATCTGTTCAGTGATCTGGGAGCTTCTCCGGGCATATGAGACAGGGGGAAGGAGCTGGCGAGAAGGAGGGTGTGCTCTTCCTACAAACAAAGATGGAGTTTTAGTTGTTTCAGACACAGATCTATTATCTGCAAGAAATTAAGTGCCTCTGCTATGGTCCTGCCACAGGTTCACGATGTATGGAAAGCAACAAACACATTGCTTAAACTTTCAAGATCCATGTGGTAAAAACCACCACAAAGGTATTCTAAGATGTAGATCTTTTCAAGTGAACATACACCTCGATGCTGCTTTCTGTGTATCCGCTTGTTTACATTCAAATGTGTGCAATTTGAATGCCAATGCTTTTTTCATGTTATTCTTTATGGCCAGATAATGAAAACAATGTTCTGATAAAACCAAAATTGCAGGCACATTACTACCTGTTGTTACCCACCAAAAACCTTTTACGTGAAGGCAATGTTCTGTAATCCAAAATGAGGGAAAAACCAGAAACTCCAGGTTGCCTGTCTAATTAGCGCAGCAAGTGGTTAAGCACAGTAGAGCCGGTCAGCAGTATAAATCATTCATATAGATGGAATGTTTTAGCAATATTATTTAGCTACAAGGATAATTGAAGTTTTAAAGGGTCATCAAGACTTGTGTTTCTCTGTGTACTCTATTATGAGTGTAATTGCTTTCATTGATTGCTACTACTGTTACAAAATAAGTGGACTGATGCTAATCAATCATTTCAGAGAACCAGAAGAATAGGCTCTGATAATAAGTTCCTTGAAAGTTTTTGTTTAATTAAAAATCCATCCAGACAGGAAGGAGAATGAAATCATCAGCAGTGCTGTAGAGTGCTTCTTACAGATTCGTAGGTGAGTATTAACTCCATCCTGGCAATACAGTCAGATGGAACACTTTCCTTGGGAGGCTCGAACACCAGTATCTTTCTGCAATACTTCTATATGTTAAATTTCATTTTCATTCAAACACATTGAGAAAAAAAAAAAGCTCAAGAAAAAAAAAGTTGCAGGTGCATACCTCTTAACTTGAAGTAATTAAACCCATGATATTAGTTATTTTTCTGGGCTAAAATTACTACTGGTTAAAACAGTTATTTTACATCCTAAATTTTCTAGCGTATTTGGTTGCAGAAGATCTTAAAAAGGAGTGTTGTCTAGGCTTTTTAGTGTTTTTTTTCTATACACTCTTGCATGGAGATTTTGCGTTTTATTTGGTACTGATACCTTCCTTGGACAGTGCTTGCCCAGTACTTATCTCCCTGCTGGTATTGTTTATGTAGCCTCCATTTACACAACTTTCAAACTCTCTCAGAATAATGGGCACATTTAGCACGTGGAAGCTGCCTGACTTGCTCATGACCACATAACAGATGAGTAGAGCAGTTTCCTAAGTCCTACTGTACTGTGCAAAGAACTGGGAGTTTGTTTTCTCTTTCCATTTTCCATTTCCTCAGGAGAGCTGGAGTCTAAAGATACCCAAACCAGAACTGTGAAGGAATTCCAGTCTTTTATAAGTCTGAGGGTAAGTAATAACTTCTATAAAACTGGGTCTAGAACAACTGAAAATACGACGAATGCTTTGACAGGAATTTCTAATAATGAAAAAGTAGACTTTGGTTCCAGTGGTCTGTTTCTTCGTTCATTACTCTGATCTTTGTTGCATTAATAATACTCTTTTAAATATTTAAAATATTTCCCCAATAAGCTGATGACAGTCCCCTGCTTGAATGTCTCTCTAAAGTCATGCATAGACATCTGTCACAGAAGAACTAATTTAAAAAAGAATCTTCAGCAGCAGAATGAGTGAAATCTGAGCAAAAGTGCTATAAATCTTTGATAACGTGAATACATTAAATATCCCCTAAGAGCTAAAATGGAAATTCCCTTGCTAGGCATGAATGTAGTGTTTATTTAGCAAAGGCAAAGATGATAACTTCATTGATGTAAAAACCAATTTGTTAACAATTCCAGAGTAATTTAAATTATTTCAATTTGCAAAAATCTACATGTATTAGTCAAGATGACTGGTTTGTCTTGGTGCTAAAGTGCCCAGGATTTCCTCCTGCTGCATGTATAATTGTTGGATTCTCCTCTCTCAAGTGGTATCATAGGTGCCGTGCAGAGGCGATAACGACAACTTGTTCCATTTTGCCAGTTTGTCACTGAAGCTGCTGTTTATTATTTTCTTCTTCCATTTTACAGCTGAACCCAGAATGTTAAAATGGTGCACTGAGATGTGAACATTATTTTTTTTTATTTCTCGCTGTTCCCCAGACTTTAGTAAAGAGTAGTAGTGCACTGCCACCATCTGCATTCACACGAGGCAAATAAAATTTAGATAATCCAATTGAACTGGAGCTGGTACATTGCTGCACTCAGAAAAATTCCCTTTTAGATCTTGGTAAAATTTTAGTAGCCTCAGCTTACATGCTTTGTCAGCGAGGGGGAAGTTTTTCACTTTTATAGTGTGCTTTATAAAGTCTGTGGCATTTCTGTCTTGTCTTCTTAGGCATCCAGTTTTGTCTATTTAAGATTCAGTGCCTGTATGAGAGAAATCTGCTGATTGCCAGTCTGTAATTTTATTGCACTAAACTGCGCGAGGTAGAAACTGCACTGGGGAATGAATAATCTCACCCTGAAAACAAACATGCAACCTTATGCTTTTCCATATATCCTCTGTTAATAACAATATTCCTTTCTGTTGCAGAATTGTGAATGTCTTACTAAAGACATACTATATCAAATTCCACAGTGTCTTAATCTCCAGAGTGGGACTGGGATGTCTCTTCCCTTTTATCTCCTAACTGGGAGAATTTGAGATATGCCCCTGTTATTCCTAGAGTAAACACTGAAAATCATGTGATCTATTGCTTTGCCTGTCCCAAGGAAGCTATCCCAATAAGCACTGAAGGTGTCTTACCAACATTTAACACTGCCCTTTTGAAGTAGTTATTTATTCTTTCTGATATGGGAGATCATGATGCACTTTTTTTGACCTGCTGAGGTGTTGCCAGGGCAAAATCTAGGCTGGTAGTTCCCAGACTTATGAAACTGCAAATAACCTTTTGAAAAATTACTTTTCTCATTGATGTATCTTGATAGAAGGCTTCTCTCATCATGATAAAAGCAAGGATTGAGAAATATGTTGACGACTTTAAAGTCATTGAAAGTTCATGGCTTCCAAAGGTCTGTAGTGAGCCGGCACTTTAAATTAAGGAGAGAGAAACCAAATTTGGATCTCATTAGGAAACCCCAAAAATAAACTAGATGAGGCTATAACAATATGACCTGTCATGAGATGGCATTTAGTTGCCAGGTGCAGCCACATCATATTGGGTCTGCCTGTACACTGCTGTTCTTCTAACATGACAAGTATTAATATTCCCTGACTCCAGTAACATCCGTCTAATTGACTTATGTATTGAGCAAATGGAAACAATCAAGTTAAAACTGTTGTGTGGCTTTGTGGTAAGAATATATGTGCTATTATCATCCTCTATTTTGCTATAATCACATTTACTGGAGGCACTACAGTCCCATAGCTAACCATATCAGAGGATAGAGAAAGGGTTATATTTAGCCATCTTTGATTCAAAGTGATGTATAGAACATTACTTTTATGTTAACTGTTAAATTACTTGTATCATCACTGCTTGAAAGAAAAGGTGCTTATCTGAAGGAGTAAGAAACCGTGAAAATTATATGCTCTGTTTTAATGCCCTTCCCCTTCATATTTGAAATACTTCCATTAGGGAATTGTATTTTTCATCTGAAGTATTACTGAACCTGCACCCTGGCTGGTCATGATGAACGTTTCTCTACTGGACAAGGTCAGGTTTGTTCGACTGTGTGTCACGGATTGGGTGATATGATTAAAATATACCTGTCTGAGATCCTAACAACTTAGGGAAAATCTTCTGCATTCGGTTTTGGAGAAACGGTATGATTCATCACTGCTGTGAAAATCCAAGCAACCATGAAGAAGACCTTAAAGTCTTTAGACGATAGGCGTATTTTTATTGCAGTATTATGCATATGTTCTGCTCTGTCATTTCAAAATTTTGTGCAACAGATCTTCTATATTCAGTGCAGGAATTTTTCAAAACATTAGGTCATATAAAATTATGATCTTTATGAATTAATCATTTCCAAATGCAAGGAGATATTTCCAGTGTCTCTGCACTAGTTTTCTGAAAAATTTGGAAGCCATTAGCAAAGTTTTTTTGACATATTCATAGAATCATAGAATGTTTTGGGTTGGAAGGGACTCCTAGAGGTCATCTAGTCAAACCCCCCTGCAGTGAGCAGGGACACCGCTAACTAGATCAGGTTGCTCAGAGCCCCGTCCAACCTGGTCTTGAATGTTTCCAGGGACGGGGCCTCCACTATCTCTATTCCCAAATAAATGGTGTTTCAAAGTTTATTTGATTAGGGCATTTCCACTGTGACATGGATATCTTTTGTTTGGTAATTCAATCACAAGTGGAAGCGTATTCTATACATCTTGTTAAGTTTGCCCTCTGGCTTGCCATGATGGGATATATTGCTCATATGTATCAGCAAGCTGAGTAATTTCTTCTCCTGTGTCATTCTCCTGTATTGTTCCCCTGTTTCGCAAGTAGTCTACATCTTTCTTTTAATGGAATAAGTATTTTTCATATAGGAAAATTCTGGTTAGGAATCCATCTTGTTTTGTTCTTAAAATTAACTCTTTGGAAAATTAATTAGCAATTTTTCTTTTTTCCATGTGATTAGGCTTTGAGGGTTGCCAGAAGAGCAGTGGGATAAACTGCATGAACCTAAATGATGACTGTATATCTCTTAGGCCCTATTGCACGTAGGATTGCAGCTACCACAGTGAATAAATTTATTTGGTGGTATGATGCTTCACTGATGGAAATAGCAGTGGTTCTGAGTTGTTAGACAAATATCTATAAAATTAGATTGGCTTAACTGAATGCCAACAGTAGCTACTGTACTTTGCTTCATACGCGAGTTGAATATGCAGAATGCTAGTGAAGTTTTAAAAACTAAAATAAAATAGCCAAAAGCAGCACATGTTCAGATGAAGAATTTGGTCATGCATGTTTTCCAGCAGCTGTTTTTATTTTAGGTTTAATTTAAAATGCGTTCAGCTTAATTCCATGTTCAGAATCATCAAAGCCTACCAAAAATCCTCAGATTTTGTTTCACAGAGATCATTATCAAGTTCTGAGCAATTGTATGTTTATTACTTTCATATTTTGCATTTCTGGGGTTTCGTATACTACCCAAGGGCATGGTCTAACTCAAAGAATAACAGGAATCGGCATGCTTTTCATTTACCTTTTTTCATTATTACAGGCATACTATATTAAGACCTGTTTTAGAAACAAGCCAGTTTTACTTTTTAACCTCCCATGTGTTTTACTAGGTTGCTGAGGTTTTAAATCTTTTTTTGTTTAAAATGGTTAGGAAAAGAAGAGGTTTTGGTCCCCATTCATGCTATGGCCTTTCTAGAAAGTTTTGTTGTACTAAAGTTCTAGATACAAGTCTTTTCAGCAGCTGACCAAAACAGCAGAAAGGCCACAGTATAAATGAGAGAAGCCCTTTGCATCTATTTTTTTCCTGGGAGATTGTACCCTGTGGACCACTGTCCTCTTCTTGGGCTGTACCCACTTCAGCAAGAACTTAAGTACCACTGTGTTTCTCGTCAAGTACTCTATGCTGTCATGTAGCTCAGAGTAGCAATGCCCATATAGATAACTTGAGGTAAAGGCAGTAGAAAATGAACGCTGTGTAGCACTGCCCTCCCATCCCAAATTATATTTCTTACATTAAGGAATGTCAACCCAAGATATCCAGGATCTAGGCTTCAGGATTCACTTAAACATCTAGAATTCAGTTTTTTCTCCGTGATCGTTCAGTCCTCTTTCTCTGTCTGATTATGGTAACGGGTTTTGTCATGCGAGTTCTTATCTATCAGAAGAAAGTTGCACTTAATTCTTTTTGCTTAGATAAACAAATAGCAGTCTGCTATTGTCACATTTTGCTTCCTGCTGTTGATTGCTGATGTTGATTTGATGAACTGTGGCTGAAGGACTTTGAGTCAGCTGGTCTAGATTTATTATATTTATCCTTTATCCATATTGAATAATGAAAGTTATAATGTTTACAGGACACTCAAGAAGCTTTCAGCATATTTTAATAACCGGTTCCAATTAGCTCAAAACCAGGCCAAACTGGGCCCCAAATAGACTGATGAGCTGGCATCAATGAAACTATTGGTGTTAAGTGTGAAATTCCACACACGTTTTGGAGAAGAAAGAAACTGTGCAGAAGGCAATAAGGAAATGCTGGAGTTTAAGAAATGGGAAATAATTTTATTTCACTCACTGTTATTTGTTGCTGAGAGACTATGAGATTTTACAAGAAAGCTACTTGCCTGTATCTAGTCACATTGCCTTGCAAGAGTCTGAGATGGAAAATGAAATTGTAACTACAGTAGATTCTTTGTGTGGTAATGAAATTATCTCAGGTGCATATATATTCCCTAGCTTTGGTTTGTTTTCTGCAACCAGATGATGACTCTTATCCTTGCTGGGCTGCCAAGCTCTTGCTTCAAGAACTTGCTCCTAAATGAGACCTTAGGTTCTAACACAGTAGATGCTGAAAACTGAGTTTTTGGCTGATCTATTGGCTAAATTTGGGAGAAGGTACCCCAGAATCTGCAAGATCAAAACCCTACTGGATGCTTTTTAGGTCAATATTATAGTGATCCTACTTAAATAAGGAGGTCAAAGGGAGGAAGCTGAGTTTTAGACACCAAGATATGAGAAGGAAATAACTGCTTTCTCCCTGTTTTGCGTTAAGGCTCTGCAAATGGCCATTTAATTGGATATGTCACTGAAGATACTGTGAAGAAAAAGGTGGCAAGTTAGGGGTCTGCAAAACTCTCAGTTCACAGGCAACTTTCTTACAAAATTGCTGTTACAGCTGTATGAGCTGAGTGCTGCAGTGTAAGGTTGTGCTCAAGGGGCATGGTCTGTTGGGGCACAAACGCAGACAGAACCTCATGGCCAAGGGAGGGGCGGTGGAACGGGGCTGCTGCTCAGAGGGTGCCTCCTGAGTTTACAGCATCCTAGTAGGAAGGGCAGGTTCTTTTGCTGCACAGTACCTATGGTACCTGGTTAGTAGCAGGGCCCAACACCTCAGGCATAGGTGGGTGCAAGATATGGCAGTGCTGTGCTGTGTACGTGTGAGTGCAGGTGCTGTGCTGCAGGACCGTGCGGGGAGGGCAACCTAGTGGGTCCCACGCTCAGAGCTTGTGACCTGCCAGGTCTGCCCTTACCACAGACGTGAGCCTGGTGCCATCAGAGTGAGAGTGCCAGTTCACCAGCTCAGGCTGCAGAACAGGGGATAGAGATCGGGATTTATATACAGAATTTATTTGTGGCTACCCTCTTTTCTTACCTGGTACTGTCCTTCTTATCTGCCTTTTCTGCAAGTCTCAATATGGTAGCTGGGTATGTACAAGTGTTTTGAATAGCTTTCATGTGTCGACTACCCTGTTTCTTGAATCTAAATCTGAAGGTGTCCCTCCTCTGCCTGTAAAATGCATTTCTTTCTCATGTAGATTTCTGCGGTCACACTACACTGCCAGGGAGTTTGGCTGTTGATATTTACTTCAAAGATGACTCAGATGACAAAGACGAGTTATTTCAGGCACTCTTAACTCAATATATAGGAAACTGTGGGATTTGAGTTAAAAAATTTGCAGAAAACCTCTTCGAAATTTCAATGCTGTATGATACTGGGAGGGGGCCTTAGTAAGATTGGTGTTGGCTGCCCCAGACCTCCTTATGTCTTTTAGTATCTTTCATTCAGAGCAACCTTTTGTTCTGTGTTTTCTGTTTGAACCACCAGGCCTGTGGGAAGACCACATTCCATTTCAGCGGGTGAAGCTCTGCATTCAGTCCCGCAGCCGCAGAGCTGCCTGGCAGAGGGAATTCCAGGGGCCTCAGAGAGGTGCACGGGGGCTGGTGGGAAGCAGAGCTCAGAGTGGGCCATGCAGCTCATGCTGGCGCTTCTGCAAGCACCTATGGCACCTCGGTTAAAGTTAGCCTGGTGTCTTTTTGCTGACCTGCGGTTGCTACACTGGCTTTGGTGGAGGCTTGCTCTGAAAACATGATGAAGCTTTTCTGTGTGGAGATGATGAGGTACATGCATTAGCTGTGTGGTTTGGCTCTGCTATTCTGCCTGACTGTGGATGCTGCATTTTCATCCATTCAGCACTATGGCAAGCGAGTCTGGGATACTACCCTTGTATCTGTGAACTAACAGATGGCTTTAAACTGGCAACTGTGCTAAGCTTCCCTTTTGCTACTTGGAGGACAGAATGGTCAGCATGGCATCTGACAGTCAGGGATTTATTCAGAGACCTGGAATTGAGAAGAATGGGTTGCTTTCATGGCACTAATTTTGTTATTTGTTATAACATTTTAACCTTCCAATTTCGTTATTAATGATTTCCTCGACATTAACCATTAAGGAGGAAGCCTTTGGTAGGACTGTTCTGCTGAGTGAAATTCCCTACCTGCATTCTGCTGACCAGATGAATGTAAAGGTCTCTTTGGTCTTACAATCTCTAAACAACAGAGATGAAAATATCAGTTCTTCAAGAGCAGTAGGTGTAAACACTCCAGCAGCACTGCTGCTGAGGAAAGTTGTACAAACCTTAAGCTGTGTCAAGAAGAGATGTGGTTAACTATGGCATCATACTCTAAGAGATGCTGATATAATTATGCCCAACATTATGCCCAACAGACATAATGACTAGTTCAGCATTGGTCACATTGTGAACACTGCCCCTTGAATATTACTCGGATTAATGCAGTTCAGTGACAAGTATGTTGGCAATTAATTTCCTCTAAATTAATGAGTGATGGCACGTTGAATTCAATGTAATTGTAGGCTGGAGGTACTTAATAATAACAAATAGCATGTATTACTGTTGTTTTGTTGTAAACCTAGACAATGTCTTTGGATTTGGAAATAATTAGAAATATTTCATACAGCAGTGGCATTAATACACAGCGTATTTCCAGTTGTTAATTGATGCACATTATCAGTGGAACTGAGCTACACTGTACTCATTGTACTTTGCCAAACTGAGCTACACTACACTCACTGTACTTTGCCAAAGAGCAAACTGACAGTAGAAGTAGCATCTTAGTTTATGGGCAGACTGCTGGCCTGAGAGTGAACACTGCTCGAAAAGCTCAGCCCCTTCCACCTTAGTAAAGCAGAGTAGAGAGCTGGCAGCTGCAGCAGGTGCCACCCCATCTCCTCATCTGGACTGCCAGCTCCTCGCCACTTGCTTTTCTTGCATCTGTTTCCCACCTATGTTTGTGTGATCCCACCTTACTTCCAGGTTAGTCCAGGTAAATCACATGACTAAGTACAAGGTCATTATTAGGTCTTTTCCACGTGTCTCCTGTGGCTTTTGGTCTCAGGCTTGTGGTGTAGAGACGTCTGAACATCCCTGTATATAGCAACAGCTACCCGTGCTCAGGGGTTGCGTGAAACCCAACATAACCCAAAATGAATGAAATTAATGGCATCTCCTGTTCCATGCTGGAGTTTTTGATACGTTTGCTTGCTCTTGCTTTCTCTCCTCCAAACTGGTTTTCTCCAAAAATGTCTTTTTTGTTTATTGGGGCGCAGAATATGTGGATACTTTAGAGCGTAGACCTTTCCTCCTGAGGTCAAATGAACATAAAAACTGTTTAGAATAATGCATGGAAATTCAAGCCTTTTGACTGTGCATTTATTTGAGTAGTCCTGTGCAACTGCATAGCTCATGAAATTAAGTATAACATTATGTAGCTGCTTTGTCAATGGTTTATGCAGAACGATACAAATAGTTTCTGAGAATGGAAGTGAGAAGAATTAAATGATTTACCCAGTGTATTTGACTGAGTTAAAATTAAATGCATTTGTGCAGGGATTGTACTTTATATCTATCCCGTGCCTACCACAATGAGCTAGTGCTTTTTGACAGCATAAGTTTTACACAGCAGTTAAACACAGGTTCTTGATTACAAAGGGTCTATAAAAGCGTGTAGATTGATACAGACATTTTGCTGCTCTGGCTGTCAAAAGTACTTAAGAATTACCCAGACTGTGGTAATTGTTTACAATGCAAAAGCACATGTTAAGCAATTGAAGGTTTCAAAACACTTGAAAAAGGAATTTTGTGTGATATGTAGGATAAACTAGTATTTAAGTGATGCTGGGTAATACGAACTGCTCAAAAGCTTAAAAAAAATTCAGCTGGGATCCTTCAAATTTCTTGAAAATGTGGTTCTTACAATGAATAGGCAGTTTTATAGTTGTAATTTTCTCTAGATTTTTTTTTTTTAAATTAGTAGTACCTTGGTGGTCAATGCTTTATATACAATGTGAAAGACTCAGTGCTTAGTGACAGAAAAAACGTGCAGGTTCTCTCACCTATTTGCGGAGGAAAGCCTGCCTACAGACTGCATGGCCCGTGCTTCACTTTATTCACAGCAGAGAGGTGGTGGTGCTAGTTCAGTTCTATGACAAACCTTGCCCGATCTGTCCAGCCAGCAATGAAGCAGAATGTTTCAGCTTGGAGGAAGGATCTGAGTGCAGAGCCAGATGCCCCATGCTTTCCTGATCCACCAATTTACCTTTTCTGGTATTTTGAATGACTCACACAAGGTTCAGATGATGTAGCTTCTGGAAAAGCCTGGGGCACTGTGAGGGCTGTTATGCTGTTAGGAAGGCTGTAGAAGTCATTCTGCAGTGGATGGTAACTGGGGCAGCTGCTACATTCACTGCTGTCCCCAGTTCCACAGCTGCTGAGGGTGAAAGCTGTTCTTATTTTTGCTGCCTTTTCACCACTCACCGTCTAAAATACTTGTAGATCGTTAGGGTTGATCTCGTATACAAATAGTCATTCTAAGTCCCAGTCTTGCCTCAGAGCATTGAAACATGCAGTCATGCTTTCCTTTGCAAGACAACATAGACAATGGAAGGTGAGAGGGACTATTCACCATCCCTGGCATATAGCCACAGCCAGCAGTTCTCTGCATTGCTTGTCTCTAAACTCAGCTTCAGGCCACCATGTGGCAGAAAATGAGTTGGATATAATAGGCCCCTACCCAAATATTAGCCAGCGAGGTGATGCTGCTGTACAAAGGTGACTGCACACCCCAGACGGGTAAGCAGGACTTGTTATGCAATGCACAGCTGTCTTATTTCAACCCTTGTAAGGCATTAGTAGGTGGTGTGTAGGTTTGTGCTGGTTGTAGGATTACTGTGACAGCTGTGACATAAAATACGTTAACACTTCGTTCCACCCAGAATGGACAGTATTTTATTGAAAACCTTAGCAAAGCAATTATATATCAAACAATATTTG
Source organism: Egretta garzetta (assembly GCF_000687185.1). Taxonomy (NCBI): domain Eukaryota; kingdom Metazoa; phylum Chordata; class Aves; order Pelecaniformes; family Ardeidae; genus Egretta; species Egretta garzetta. The sequence continues at coordinate 784,445 of NW_009258966.1, read as the reverse complement.
CAGCAGGTGCATTAGTGATAAAATACTGCTTTGAGGAGAAGACGGTATTGGTAGAGCTTATGTTTAATACTGACACATTGCCTGAAGGCCAAGAGCAGTGAGTACATGTGGGGAGGGGAGGTATTTTTTCTTGTTGGGGTTGTTTTTTTTTAATGTCTATATTCTTCTTCTTCTTGTCTTCTGCTTTTCTGTCTTGACTGAACCATTTTTTCCCTCTATTTTCTCTTACTGCCTCCAATCCTGACAGTGCTATGATGTTGTTCTGTGTCTATATCTGTTAAAAAGCCTTTCTGAAGCCACCTGGCCACCAGTTGTGAGGGAATGAGCACTATTAGTACTTGCCTAAGCAGTTCACTGTTGAGGTCCATAATCATACTTCAGATATTTTTTTCCTTTTGTCACCCCCGCAAAAAGTTCCTGCAGATGTGTTATTGTGTATACTTAAAGAAGATGATGACACAGAATAATATCTGCAATTTCTGTTAAAATATTCTGTTTCCAGGGGTATGTCTGTGACAGCACAAAATATTGGCATGGAAAGCTTTCTTTTGATATAAGTCCAGCTGTAGAATTTCAAAGATAAATCGGTGTTCTTTTACAACTGTTGCAGAAGTGTATGGATGACCCTATTATGCTCTTTCAGGTTTTTTTTCCTCATGCTTTAGTTATTCCTGAGAGATTACAAAAAAAGAGATTTTTCTTATCTACAGTAAAATGTAAATGTAATCAATTCTGACTGAACAGTCTTTTAAGTTGGCTTTCTTCTGAATCCTGTGTAAGTCCAGTTCTTGCAGCATAATACTGTTCTCCCTGCTGATCTGAAAAATATGCAAGGTAGCTGGACTGTTACTGTGAATATTATTTCTATTTGAGAGGAGAGAACAGTGAAAGGACACAGATCATCCAGTTATAAATCTGTGTTCAGGTAGAAGCAAGAAGCGTGTCCCTCTGGATTTCTCTTGGTGCAAGGGCAAGAGAGAGACCGATAACCTGCGACACAGTCATTGAAGAAAGCAAAGACAGACTCAACATTTCAATGAGACAGAGGGGGAAAATGCTTAATGGCAGTAGGGTGGTTTGAATAGGACAGGCAGCACAGGCTGTTTGGACACTAGTTCAAAGAGCAGTAAGTATGCCTCTATTCTTTGGGTTACTTTCTGCCATCCTAAAGATGCTGTTTTGTTTGTTGAAGGCGAAGACAAGGGTTATTTTGGTGAGCATGGCTGGATGACAGAGACTGTTTCACACTTTATGTGCCCTCAGGATACCACTTACGTGTCACAACCACTCTATGCTAGAAGGGTGACTGGCTGCATGTCTACCTCCGTGTGCAGGTGTGCACATCTGGATTGCATCAGTGGTCTGATTTGTGCTGTCTTCCACTATGCATACCGGGGCATCTGTGTTTCTGTTGCACAAATAATTTGGTCACCTTGAAAGAATGGTGAGTTGATTTCCTTTCCTTGATTATCTCTGCAGTAGAAAAGCAAAAAGCCAGAATACCCCAACTCCATTAATTTTGCAGCATCTCAACATGTCTGAGTTACTCGTCACTCTTTTAACTCCCTTGCAGGACACATACACTGTGTTCTGGCTTTTGAAACTCACAGGCATGTAGTGTTTCTATCCCTAACAGCAGCATCATTATTCTTACACTCTTTAGCTGAAACTTTGCATCTACTTGGACTCATGCCAGGTGAAAAGCTCATTATCAACAGCCATCTCCACAGTGCTTCCTGGCAAAACCTTTGAATTCTTCTAGCTTCTTTGGCCATGGACAGCACTGGCAGTCAGAGCTCCTCAGGAACTTTTGACTTCCCTAACCCCTTCATTAATCAGTTATTTTCCTCCTTATTCTATATCCATTATTTTTTCCTAGGCAGCATTCTTTTGGTTTATGATTAATGTGAAAGCTGTAGTTTAGCTGAAAACAATTGTGAGAGAGGAGGAGAGCATGACTACAAAAACTGCTTGTGTCACAAGTGCAGTGTTTAATTTGGCTTTGTTTCCTTACTAATTATCTCTTCGATGGTGGATCTCAGAACTTTTTGTTCTCTTATGTTTCATTCTTCCTTGTTATCAGAGTTTACAATCTGAAATAGGTGGCAGGATGATTGCCTTCTCTTTACCATGTTTTATCTTTTTTTTAAGGCTGTTCTATTTGATTTAAAAAAAAATCAATATATGTGTTCTAACTTGAAGCTGTACTTATAATTGGGAATTAGGTTAAAACTATCAAGCTATCAAGCTGCTGATATGAAAAATGACTGTCTCCTGGTTAGAGGTGAACCAAAATGTTTCCTTTAACAGTATTTTCAAAAACATAAATAGCTGTGGTAAAACTTCATGAAAGCAGCACTGAGTGATCTTGACCGTATCTGTTTTCTCCCTCCTCTGCAATCTTTGGAAAGCTGCATTAGGCCAAGATTTTTGGTCTTCAGAAGACAAGAAATAGTATTAATAAAAAATAATGGCAACAGGAGCAGCATGCTTCCCGGACTGTATACTGCCTGTTTCATAAAAGTCTGACTTTCTAGATGGCTGGCAAAACAACCTCTGATATCTTCCAGGTCAGTTAATAGCAATCTCCTCCATTGTCACTCTGAAACCTCATTCAGCATTTCAGACCCAATATTGTTCTTCTTTAATCTGGTCTTAATGCAAAAGATCCTGTTTTGATAAGGTGGGGTAAGTCCACTCACAGGAATTTAGTGCTCTATTTGAAAATACTAGCATATTTGTTTTCTCACATTCCAGAGGGCAATATACTCTTATGCCTTCATTGCTCTCAACATCTGTTTCAAATATTTTTAGAGATAGATCTTTCTATTTTTATGGTAGCTTGTAACAAATAGCGTCTCATACATGGATGCTTTTATGCCAGTAAATGAAGGGGTAATATGCCTATATAAGACTAAGTCAGCTGCTGTTAAAAGCTGCAGCTCAGGGTGTGGGATGTTTTTCCAAATCTGGTGTCTGTCCTTGATCTGTGATCATAGCTGAAGTGTTTAACCTCCCTGAACCTTATGACCCCTCACTCATTCAGCAATGAGCCATGTTTTATAGCACTGAAACATTTTTCTGTAATCTTCCAGATTTAATATATTTATTTTTTCTTTTCACTGTAAAGAATATTGATCAATGGCATTTGTTTACCAACAGGATAGGCTCATCTAGATTCCTGGAGATTTAGAAATGCTGTAATCACTCCCATTTCTAAGGTATTCAATGTTGTCATGGATCAGTATAAACAACACCTTTCTTAATTTATCCATTTTTACCTGATAAACATCACTGGAGCCTCTCAACAGCAAAGGTATTTTTCATAGTGCTCTGGATCTCATCTGTATTGAAACTAGAGGATAACACTGCCAGCAGAAACTCCAAATGTTTCACAGAGTTGATAAGAAACAACTTTCTTTTTAAGACAAAGGGACTGAATGACACAAAACAGTATGGAGAACAATCACAGGAGTAGAGTCCACATGGTCTTGATATACCTGTGTGAATTCTACTCATTGCTTCTAATGTTGAGCTAGTCTGTTTTAGAGAGCACCAGAGGGAGAAACAATATCTGTCCTGATTTTTCCTTGCTGCAATTTAGATGCAACATTTTGTTTCTCCTCTACCAGGGATTTGTTGAAGTATTCTTCAGTGGGAGCAGTGATTTCATTTATTTTTGTTTGGTTAAATTTCTTTTCTAGGTAATTTGAAATTAGAGAAGCTGCTTGTGTTTACTGCATTAGAGCTGAATCTTTTTTAACAGATTTTTTTTACTATACGTACAATTTTAATAATGTTGCTTTGGTCAATAAAAACTCAAAAAATATTTAAAATAATATACTTTTTTATTAGTAAAGTATTTTGATATTTTAATTTAAAAGTTTTTGTTCTGAAATTCCTTTGAAAGGTTGTAGTGTACCCAGCTTATTTCATATATCTAAAGGTCATTTTCAGTATATAAAAGTGCATTTGTTTGCATACCTCTTGTTATTACCACAAGATGTCTCTGTCCTTGCATTCCCTATAAATGATCATGCTGTGTTGTGAAGTCACATCTGTAAGAGTGCAAATTCAGTGGAACTTAAAAAATGTTGTAAAACAGAAACAGTCTTCAGGTTTTAATCATCTCTTGATCAGTTTTGAGCTATAAATTATCAGGAGGTTTATATACTTCATGTGTTACGCCTTGAAATTAGTATATAACTATCTGGGAACCTTAAGCATAATTTCTGCTCAGATTTAAAAGCAGAAGGTTGTAGATTGGTTTTGGTCTGAGCTTTTATAATGGGGATTTCTAGCTCTATGGTGCAATCACAGTCTTTTGTTTAAATAAACAGGAAAAAAGCAATCAGACTAAGAAAACAGGAAACAAGATTGAAGGCATTAGAGACAAAAAAGTATTTTAAAAAAATAGTTGAAAAACAATGGGGCAAAGAGGGGAAAGCTGGTGAGGTGCATGAGGAAGTTCTAAGGAGCAGTTTGGAGAAAAAGCTTGATTGCATTTAGTTACCTCATAGCGTGAACTCTGTCTCTCTCTGACAGCAAAGTCTGAAAATTCATGGCCGCAGTATACATCTATTTTCTCTCTTTTCCTCCTTCCCTCTCAAACCTGATGTTTCATGACATGCTCCTTCTCTGTAGGCTGTGATGAATACACTGTAATTAATGAGACAGTGCTTGGAGGAATGTAATTGGGAGCAAAGCAGAAGGCACAGTAGCTCCCACCGTCCCCATTTAGGAAAGGCAACTCTGCATCCCTGCCTGTTTCAGACTGACTGTTATTCCTGTTTTGGACATTAGAGATTTACAGTTCAACAGCTTTAGTCTCATGAGGCTCAATTTAACAATACCGTGTAAAAATTTGTGAAGTTTAAGAGATCTTCTTATTGAAAGCTTTCTTTAAATAGATTGAAAATGCTTCCTATGCTATGTAAAATAGCTTTACAGCCACTGAAGAAAAATGAAACTAAGTGTCTGACTATTCTTTTTAAAATGTCAATACTGTAGGAAAAAACCTGACCTTTTTACTGCCTGACTCTGTCAGGGAAGCTACCCAAAGCCACATGAAAGAAATATGAAATCCCTAAAACTTAAAGAGGAGCCATGCAGTGCCTTCCCACTTCACTTCTGGCTCTTTTCCAAGTTTTAGTTTTGACAGTCAAGTCCCAGGGTGAGAAGTGCTTCTCAACATCTGCCCTTTTAGACTGCTGTGCAGAGGGGGAAGGATGCTGCTCTGAACTTGAATGTTACAGCAATCAGTTTTTCTTTGTATAATAGGTGAGGCCTGGAATATGTTAAGTGTGTCCAGAAGTTTTCAGAATATGGCTTTTCCTCTCTCCGCTAATCAGGCATACGGGAAAAGAAAAGTCACCTTCTTAGAATCTGAGACTCATAACTGTTTAAAACCTTAGTAAATGCCACAGTATGTGTATACTCTAAATGTCAGTCATATTTTTCTGGAGAGATTGGATTTTTGCAGGAGAGAGTGAAGAATATCAATCAGCTGTAGCCCAGTGACCCTTTACTCCTCGAGCTTAATAGCGGATGTGTGTGTAGCTTTTGATCAATGGCAGTGCGGACCGCTTCAGGAAGGATAACCTCTCTGAACTATGGAAAATATTTTAGGAGTCTAGATTGTCCATCCTTTTGCCTTTTTTATTTTGGCTTCATTGCCTTATAAATGGAACTTTTGCTCCTTCCAAATATTTTTGTGTGTGTGTTTGTTGGCTCTTGGGGGACTTAAAAATTTACTGCAATCAGTTTCTTGCTAAGACTTTTAGTTTTCTTTACTTTTCACCTTTTATTCAGTAAGTATTAGTCTTCTCTGTCTGTAATCTCTGGCATCCTCTGGCTTGTCTTTAAAAATTGTGTCCATGGCCAGCTTGAGCTGCCTTCTCTGTATCAGTGTTTCTGATTCTCTACCTTATCTTGCAGGTAGTGCTTGTGAATATTCTCACTCATGTAAATAGCTTCATCAAAGTTGATTTATTAGATTTAGTGGAATTATAAGTATTATTCCCAGATGATATCCCCTATCAATATAATAAGGCAGGAAAAAATCTGGTTATGCTGTACTGCCCAGCAAGACATTGACTTCGAAAGCCTTAGCAGAGCTTTGAATGTCATCTATCTAAGCAACTGCAAGAGGGCAGGAGGGGGGTGAAGTTGGACAGAAGAGATATGACCTACAGCTGCTTTTATCTCTGTCAGATTTATCTTTTCAACTCCTGAGACCAAGCAGAGCCCAATTTATTTTGTATGCTAACTTTAACAGTGGAAGAGCTGTTATAAGTTTGCTTTTTGCTTAATTGCTTGACCAACATCAGATTCCTGTAATGATTCTCTTGGACTAGGAAGGGGGTGTTTCTGCTTTATACTTCATTTTATAACTTCAGAAAGAAAATTCCAAGCTCATGATGTAAATTTAAATACATTTAAAAGCATATAAAAGGAACCATTAGTCTGTCAAGATTTCTTTAAGAAGCAATGAAGATACTTGCCTTGCAGAAAAGGCTCATTCATACCTCGATTGAATCTAGAGGTGCATGTTGTTAAATTGTGGTCCTTTTCATTTGAAATGCATGTGTTTTATCTGCTCTCAGTATTTTGGTTGATTTGCTGTTGCCAGATTCTGTCCATCCAGAGCAGCAGCAGGACCTGCCAAGCAGCATCTGAGTAGTCCCAGAAGGAGTTTCAACCTTCTCTGCTCTTTCTTATTTCCTACTGGAGCAACCTGCAGCTGGCACATTTTCCCCTCATTTCTGTATCTGTGCTCACTGCCTCTTGCTAGTATAGAAACCATCACCTTCAAGTGCTCACTCTGACCGTTCTTCCTCTTCTTAGGGGGCAATAACTATAGGAGGGGAAAAAAGCAAAGAAAAAACCGAGGGTACAATATTCCACACTGAATTTTTAACGAGCCTGTTTCTAGAGACAAAATTGTTGAATTTTTTTATGCTTTAAGACGAGCAAGAACCATAAATTAAATGAAACACATTTAGTATTGTGAAAGCTTGTGTTGTTAAGTTTGTCTATAAGAAAGCCAAGGGGGAAGAGTTATATTTTGTCAGACCTGCATGTAACATCCTTGAGAAAAGGTTATTTGAAAATGTCTTCAAATAAATACCTATTTTCTTAGCACATTCTTCCACTTTTCAGGGGATCCTAAGTGTTAGCATATTGAAACCCAAAGCTGCCAACACTGACACATGGTTAATTTTGTAAATTTACAGCCTGTAAGACCTTGGGAAATTTGATCATCTAGTCTGAACTGTTGTCAGTGTAGACTAAAGTAATTTTCTGAATTAGAATTTAAATATTAGGGGAAAAGACCTGATCCTGAGTTAAAATGGCCCATCAGGGAGATTCTGTTATGATTTGTAACGTAGGTTTGTACTGTGTGATCTGACTTTAAAAAGGTTCTGCTTCCGTCCACTTGATGATGTTGTGTTTATGTTGCTTATGCTACATGTAGAATATGTAAGTTTTGCTAGGTACTTACCACCTTTTACCCTTCTATTTGAGAAATAAAGGAGATGATTGAAATTCTGCAGTTTCTCATAAAGCATGCTTTACAACTTCATTATTTTTTGGTGGCTTTTTCAAGTTCTCTTTGACTTATCAACTTACATTTTAAAGTGTTGTCGTGGTTTAACCTGCCTGGCAACTAAGCACCACACACCACACGCTCCCTCAGTGGGATAGGGGAGAGAATCGGAAAAAAAAAAGTAAGACTTGTGGGCTGAGAGAGAGACAGTTTAATGAGAGAGAAGAATAACAATAGTAATAATAATAATGGTAAGAGAATATACAGAATATACAAAACAAGTGATGCACAATGCAATTTCTCATCACCTGCTGACCGATGCCCAGCCCGTCCTGAGCAGTGGTCACTCCCCCCTGAGCCGTGATCACTCTCCCCGCGACCGACCGACTAACCCCCCCGAGCATGACGTTATATGGTATGGAATAGCCCTTTGGTCAGTTTGGGTTAGCTGTGCTAGCTGTGCTGTACTCCCAGCTTGTTATGCACCTGGCCGAGCAGGAGAAGCTCAAAAAGTCCTTGAGTAGTCTGAGCACTACTTGGCAACAACTAAAAACATCGGTGTGTTATCAACATTCTTCTAGTTCTAAATTCAAAACACAGCACTATGCTAGCTACTATGAAGAAAATTAACTCTATCCCAGATGAAACCAGGACAAGTGTTGAAACCAAATTTGAATGCAATTGTAAAGTGCTTGCGGTGAGTGATTGAAGTCCTAGGGATTTCTCTGTTAATCCAATCAGGAAGAGGAATTGTCCTCTTGACCTAGAAATTGATGTTCAGCTTTTTACCTACTGCCATGCCCAAGTCCTTTTTGGAGTTGCAGCTTCCCAGGATGGTGCTCCATTGTGTAAATATTTAATGTATTCCCATATTTCTTCAGTTTGGGCTAATGTAAAACTCAGACTGTAGCGGTGGTCTCTGTGGTAGCAGACAAACACTCTGTGATTTCATGCAATCCAAGATGAGGCATTCCTACATGATGATGTTTTCTCCATGATTTTATGATCTCTCACTTGGTTTTTCATCTATTTAATTTCTGTCATGGTATTCTATAGCCTTCCAGTTTCTTAATTTGGAATTTCTGTGGTGTTATGTTAGCTGTTTTACAAAGGTCTAATTGTATTGCATTGAAATTACTTTGTGGTGAGTTGACCTTGGCTGGCTGCCAGGTGCCCACCAAGCCACCCTATCACTCCCCCTCCATCAACAACACAGGGGAGAAAAATACAACAAAAAGCTCCTGGGTCAAGGATAGGGAGGTCACTTTACCAATTACTGTCACAGGCAAAATGGACTCGATTTGGGGAAATTAATTTAGTTTATTGCCAGTCAAAATCAGAATAGAATAATGACAAATAAGGACAAATCTAAAAAACATCTTCCCCCCACCCCTTACCTCCTTCCCAGGCTCAGCTTTGCTCCTGATTTCTCTACCTCCTTCCCCTGAGTAGCACAGGGGGATGGGGCATGGG
>NW_009258966.1:751780-775381 GCF_000687185.1 Egretta garzetta | reverse complement strand
CTCACACTCTTCCTCTGCTCCAGCGTAGGGTCCCACCCATGGTCCCACCTAGAGTCCTCCACAAGCTTCTCCAGTGTGGGTCCTTCCCACAGGCTGCAATTCTTCATGAACTGCTCCAGTGCGGGTCCCTTCCATGGGGTGCAGTCCTTCAGGAATAGACTGTTTCAGTCTGGGCTCCTCTCGCCATGGGTCTACAGGTCTTACCAGGAGCCTGCTCCAGTGCAGCCTTCTCACAGGGTCACAGCCTCCTTTGGACACATCCCCCTGCTCTGGCATGGGGTCGTCCTTGGGCTGCAGGTGGAGATCTGCTCCCCCATGGGCCTCCCTGGGCTGCAGGAGCACAGCCTGCCCCACCAGGGGCTGCCCCAGGGGCTGCGGGGGAATCCCTGCTCCAGCGCCTGGACCCCCTCCTGCCCTCCTGCTGCACTGGCCTGGGGGGTTGCAGGGCTGCTCCTCTCATCTTCTCTCACTCCTCTCCCCCAGGTGCTGTTGTGTAGAGTTTTTTTACCCTTTCCTAAATATGTTATCTTAGAGAGAGGTGCTACTAATGTTGCTGATGGGCTCAGTTTTGGCCACTGGTGGCACCTTCTGGCATCTTCTCACAGAAGCCACCCCTGCAGCCACACACCCTCCCACCCCCCCAAACAATGCAACATAAACCTAGTAGATAATTATATCAGCTGTATATGTAATATTATAAGATATTATAAGGTAAGATGTTTGTAGTTGGACAGATTTTGGTTTGGATAAACGTGTTAAGAGTTCTTCCTTTTTCGTCTTGATTAAGTGGTGTCTGGGTTAGTGAATCCATTATTTTGACTTCAGTGGCATTTCTCACTTGCTTAAAGTATAATGTGCTCTCACACTTATGGGAACACAGCTGTAATCAGAATATTTTAATCCCTACTACGCACAAAAAAAAAAAAGATGATGTCATATTTTTTTGATTTTTCCTCCTCTCTTCTCTCTTGGCTTCAGAGTTACTTGGCAGCCTATGTCTCTAAGCCATTTTACTGTTGTTTATGCATCTTCAGTCACAGATGCTTTGAATTATCACATTATCATTTTTACAGCCTTCCATTTTCCACACTATTTTATCTGAGCTCTGTGAAGGATGCTGAAACCACTAGGATCAATTTGTACCAAGGGCAGAGAAAGCTATAATATTATAATAGGGCTAGCAGTTAATGGGATACTAACTATTTGCATTTGTTACACTAGTAGAACAATTCGTTCCTTTGGCTTCCTGTTAGCAGTATAGTATTAATTCCTTTAATCATTTGTTGGTTTCACTCTCGAATCCATTTCCATTTTCTAAGTGTGCTTTTACTACCAGAACATTTTTCTAACCTTCTTTCAGGAAATATTTACTTGTTACATTTAGTATGCAAAATCAAACTAGAGTCTCAACTTTAGCTGTTGTCTATTTCTTGCCTTTGTTGGATCTTGTTTCTGGTAGACCTTAATGATTGCATGATGTTTATTGTACAATGTTTATTGTATGATGGCATGGGAAAACATTAGAGAATATGTGTTCTATACAAATGTACTAATAAAACCAATATACAGTTCCAAGAAATGTTTGTGAGTTTCTTCTTATTGGTGTTTCAACATTGGCCTTAAAACAGCTGTAAATTAGAAAAGTAATGACATTGACTGATATTGTTGTGAGACTGTTCTGAGTTTAGTTTTATGGCACAAACAGAGAGCTCCTTTCACTAATTTAATTTAGTTTTGGTCGTGTTGCAATGTGCAATACCATGCAATGCTTTGCCTCTGCATTTTGGTGTAAGGGTAGTAATACAGCGTACCGTTCCATACTTATTAATACCAGGTCTGTGCATTAGTAAGTCACCTGACTGCACTATTAGGTTTGTATCAGACATAATCCCATGACTGCACTCCTGTAAGCTATGCACAAATGCAAATAACACCATGATGCTTGTAGGAGAATACTCAGTGTGCTGGAAAGAAGTGCAATCAACCATTTTGTTAAAACTCTTTCAAAATGTTTTGAACAAACTTAGACAGAGTGAGATCATACTGATTGAATGCTTAATTTGGGCTACTTAGGTCAGTGGTTTAAGCCTTTTGTGAAATAATGGCCTTGTTAATACACGCCAACACGACCACAAGTGATCATCTGATTTTAGTCTTAGACTTGGCCATAGCTTGTAGAAAATCAAGCTGACATTTCTATGACTGTTTTATTCATATTGTTAAGAACTATTTGCTTAGGCTTCTTTAGGCTTTTTAACAAGACTATTCAGCAGCTTTTTTTAAAGAGGAAACACTGACCAGGAGGAGGCTATTTGTATCATATCACTGTCATTTTCTGGAAAAGTGTATGATGTGTTGTGGGAGAAAGACTGTTGGAAATCAGTAGCAGGGTGTAGGAGTTTCTAGTGAAGGAAAGAAACAGGCAAAAGGGAAAAAAGAAGTAAAAGAGACATTTTGGGGCATACTGGAGTGACAACTGCATGTTGAAAAAGCAGATTAACGAAAAACTACTGTGTTGAGAAGCTGGAGGGGGTTCCAGCAAAGAATCTGACAGGAGAGATTAGAAACAGACCACAAAGACCAAGTGCCACAAGGTAAACTGGCTGCAGTTTACAGCATTCAGACCAAGCTGCCAAGCTGTGGAGCCTGTTAACGTCCATGCTCTTCTCCCTGTTAGAAAGGCCAGGCACAGAAAGTCACTGTAAGGAAGGAGACTGTACAGAAAACAGCCTTTTTCTTTTGCTGAGGCGTAAGATATATTGGACATTGCAGGAGAAGAAAGCTGGAGATTGAGTACGTAAATGTCTTTGCTTACTTGGCAGTAATTCCTTGTATCATGACAGAGTGCACTTTGCAGAAAGTTTGGAGGTTTGTGATCACAAAATGCAATCCATTGATGTGCTGTTCCGTGGTGCATTGTGCCTATGTAAGGAAAACCTGACTTAAATCTTGAATTGTTGTGAATACTTAAAACTCGCAATGTATTTCTAATGCACAGATTTCATATCCCAAATGGTATTTCAGATTCCTAAAAGATTCTGCTTAACACATCAGAGCTATAGTATCATTCCCTCTGATACCCCAAACAGTTTTGTTTGGTTTTCAATTTGCTTGGGTTACATTGCACTGCTTTCTGTAGTGGGATAACTTCATACTTTGGATTTGTGAAAATGTAAAAAAGTAAAAACTCGCATCTTGTTAATTCCAGTCATCTCTTGCAGACCAGCACTCTGCTCTCTGGAGAGGTTCCCCTTTCTGCATTGGCACTTTCTCCTGTGTTCTTCACACCATTACTTCTGGCTCATGGACATCAAAAGAGTTAGGAGAGTGCTTGGCAGCTCTTCCTTTATGTGACTTGACCTTCAGTTTGTTCCAGAGAGGGTCTTAAAAATGATGAGGAGAGGAGGCTTTTTAAAATCTGATCTCACACATAGCCTAGAAGATGTGGTGAAATACTTTCTTGGCTAAAAGGACTTGGTGCTAAAAGGACTTAGAGTGCCTCTAAACACTCAACTGTAGGAATCAAACATCGGGATTAAAGTATTAATTAATAATTCGATTTTTCTCATAGTTCCACATCTAAGTCAACCAGTATTCAGCACCAGAACTCTTTTCTCACTTTCCTCAGTTACTCCACCTGTCTTTCCTGACATGTCTTGTGCCTTATTCTTTTCTTACTACACCTCTTTTAGTTTCTCTGCATGTGTGCACAAATGTGAAAACTGCAGTCAAGTCAGTCCTCCCACTTCGGCGTTTAACATCAGCCCATGTAATTCAAATCCCTGAAGGAATTCCAGTGTGGCATGCAGTTTGTGTGATGGCTTTTATTGTTTCACCATCTCTAATCAAAGGGACATTTCACTTTTCCCTTGGACTTCAGATGAAAAGTGTTTCTGTTTACCAGTTTCAGTGTGGTTTCTCCCAAGCCATAACAAGATTCTTATTTTCAATACTTTATAAAACTGAAGATTGAGAATTGAACTGTCAGTGCTAATTATGCAGATGTATTGGGAAGAACAAACTAAGGAAATGTATGTGCGAGGTTTTTAAAGATTAAAAAGGAATTCTGTAGTCCTTTTGGCTTTCCCAAGCCTCAGAGCAGTAAACCAAGAAGAAAAAAATAGTAGGAAGACTATGAAGGCTTAGCTGCTAATCCAAGGGTAAAATTTGATGGATTGGATTGAATGTTCTGCATAAGTAAGAATGAAATTTAAAACATAGAAAGAATTTTAGCTCTCAGATGAGCTCAACTACCACACTGCTTGCTAAAAAAATTTATGTTAAACTCCATATAGGCACATAAGATTACTGGTGCTACATGATAGTTCTGTGCAACTCCAGTTCTAATTATAGTATGTGGTTCTCCTACATATAATGTAGGAAATTTTATGTACACTAAATCAGGTTGTCTGAATGACACCTAGTATTGTATGTGTTTACTGAGCAATCAAAAAGCAATCAAAACAGTGTATGTGAGAAGTAATTTGTACTCAAGCCTGGAAGAGTTTGTGTAAAGTGTATTACTTCTTTGTTATTTTCCCCTGAGAGAAGCTTACTTTATAATTAATTGTATGCTGAAAATATTTCTGAAAAAAATAGATAACTGTAGGTTACTTTGCACTGCCCTTGGATAATGCACCCATTACAAACTGTGCTGTGCTTAAGCAGGATTAACAGAGACCGCACACTAGTCACAACACTTTATCCTAATGAATAGAAAAATGCAACCGGGGTAACCTTACAAACACTAATTCCTTTATTTTTAAAAGACCAAAGGGTGTGGTATGAAGAACAGAGTGCCTTGGAGGGCTGTCATAATTTGTTGAAAACCTTGAAAATAGTGTGAAATTGCATTTTTTTGCTCTTACCAATATTTCTTAACTTCTTTTACTCTAATAAGGACACTACTAAGACAACCATTTTACTGTCCTTTAAAACCATAATGAAATTACTTTAAGAAGTCCCTAAAATGTCAAGCTGACATTAATTTTCATTATTGTCTAAGAACTTAAATTAGTCAACATAATGTGCTGCTTTAATGTGTTGCCTCATTCTCTTTTATATTTGCTTTGGTATTCATTAATAACAAACCATTTACAAATTTTGTTTTATTACTATTTTATTCCTATTTTTTCTTAGTAATGGAAATAAGTCTAATTTTATAGTGCAAATTACAGCTTTTCTGCTATATGCACAGAATATGGGAAACAACTCTCAACAGACTGGTATAAAAATGAAATTGTGAAGGCAGTTGTCACCAGTAATGAGCAGATGGGCTTGAGAAGACCCTGCTAGCCTGCTGTGTCATGCTTGAGGGGGAGGCTGGCTGTGACTTTTGCTTTCTGGAGCCTGGAGCAGATTAATTCCCTCACATGGTACTTTGAGGCCACGGTACCTTAGCTTGGAGAAAGTCTTGAGCTTGTAAACACCATGAAGAAGCAGGCTGAGAGCTGTTTCATGGGAATAAGGAGGCTGAACAATGGGAAGAACACTAGTTATGAAAAGACAAGACTGATAAAGGGGCAGACGTGGTGGTAGAGTGGCTCATCCAGCTGGCAGACAGAGTGGCTGATTGCCCAAGGGAGGGATGGACTTCTAGTTCTCATGTCCAGGCCAGGAGCGTTACCACTGGCAGGCTGTTATTACCTGTCTTTCTTCCTACAGTCTCCTAAGTACTTGGGACAAATATTAATTTTGTCTCAGCCCTAAGCTGTAGAGCATACAAAAACATGTCAGCCTCTGGGTGAACTAGAGGGCTGTGCTGGGGTGTGCTTGTGTGGCACTGTGGCAGCGCTGCCTGGGGAAGCCGCAGTGCAAGCGAGTGACTCACAAAAGAGCTGTGCAGGGGTTTGATCAGAAAAACACTGAGTTGTTTTTGTTGCTTTGTTGATTCAGTTATTTTGCTCATCTTGGGGCCTAGTCTGCATGTTGATACACAGCCGTACCCTGTTGTGCCATGGAGCCCTTTCAGGCTATATAAAGCATGTCTGCTTGGACTCCATCTTGCGACACACTGTGTTTGCCATTTAGAATTAAAATTCTGGAAATTGCTAGAGCTGTCTAACTCTTGCAAGACTGCTTCAGGTTGCTTGTAATTTGCTTATCTGTCATGGTTAAGCTGAGGTTTTGTATGCTGCATAAGTGTTTCATCTTTTTTTTTTTTTTTTTCTGGGAACCCCAAACGACTAAACTGTTTCTGCCCTGGAGAACAGTGGAAAACACTGTTTGGTATTCTACATTAAAAAATAAATGGATGGTTTTGTTTTGGAAGATGCTACCACACCTCCAGGCTTTGGGCCAGGAAGCTGAACTGTGTCAGTGTGGCTTTGTGAGGCGTATGACATTTACTATGGCTATAAAAATCTGTCCAGGTTTGTCTCCTCAGCGCCACAAATTGGCATTTTCAAGAGGGACTTGAAAATTTTGTTCAACGAAGGTTTTTTCTAGCTTTTAGTGTTTTCCAGAAAGTCCATCACACAGTGACTGAACGTGACTAAAATGGTTTTCTGAAATGACTACTAGGGTGAAGAGAAGTTGGCAACCTAACCATGAACCTTTTTCTACTGCATAGAGTGATACTATGCTTGGCATCCAGACTCAAGAAATGGAAAGGAAAGGGATCAAAATTTAGGAACAAAATTAGAGGGGAGCGGGTTAGGGCAAAGAATCTAGTGAGATGTGGACTGGTGTGGGAAGGAGAGAAAAGACTTGCTCTAAGTTGAAAGATACTTAGGGTGATTAGGAAGAAAACCAGGCTGGGGATGTTTGGGAATATCTTCCCCAGCTTTGATGGGGGAAAGGAGGCTGGGGCTATTTGACTGAATTGCGGCATCTCAAATGGAGGGAAATCAAGGCCTCATAAACTCCAGGTTTGTGGTGGAGCATTGCATCTTGCCAGCAATGTAGACAGATCCTGGCAACAGTATGATGAAATGGAGTACTAGATACTGCTTATGGCCACCGTCTTTAGGAAAGGATCTGAGAGCCAGGACAAATTGCTCTGGGCAGGTGTCCAAGTCATAAATGTATGGTACTTGGACTAGCTTACTCAAAGCTGAGGCTGGTAAATCACCAAATCGTCAGGACTTGGTGAGTCACTGTATTGTGTTTGGTACCAGAACTAGCTCAGTTTTGAATTAGCTAATCTTGAGCTGTCTTGAATAGTATGATTATGTATGTAGCATGATTATGTATGTTTTTCTATACTCATCTACAATGGGCCATGAGGCTTTTGTAGAAGGGGAAATTTCATCTCAGGGGTGCTCTACAGCCTGGCTATTAACATTAAGCTACAGCTGGAATGCTTTGCTAATTATGCTATAATGTCTTGGCTTTTGGGGGGAGACAATTTCTCACACAAGTAGGAAAAGGATCTGAGATGAGGCCTATGTATTTTGATAGACATCAAAAGGTTTACATGTTTTCTTAACAGATCTGTAGATGGACATCAAGTTTTCATTATCAACATGAGATTTGCTTTCAAAATCTGGGATTCAAACATTCTGATGTTTGGAAAGATTTTTATTTTTGTTAATCTCAGTGATCTGCTTTGCTCTTCCTGAATTTGGTTGTGAATTTGTTACCATAAACAAATGAAGCAGATTGACTTCAGCTGTGCATTCAAAAATACCACACTGTTGATACCAGTTGGCTCACTTTTGACCTTAATTTGTGTGAATGTTTACGCTGTTTGAATCCTTGATTTTGAAAGAGAATCACCTATTGTTAGATTCCATGATCTAATATATTTTTGTACCTTTTATGCCTTAATGTAAAAGCAAGACAGGAAGAAAATAAATTTTGTTTTATTTTTATATAATAACATGTGACATTCTTTACTACAAGATATTATTATACAGAAGAATTAAGGAGTTGGGGTTTTTTAAAAAGTATTTATCAGCATAGTAAACCTTTGTTTTTTCTTTTTTTTTCTTAAGACCTGAAAAAATACTTTGCTTTATGAGATGAGCCACCAATAAGTTGCTGCTGGTTAGGAAACTTCTCCTTTATAAACAGATTATCTCTCAACTGTTTTTTGGGGAAATTGAAAGACCAGTTACAACTGTTTTTCCAGGAGGGCTGGAGGAGAATCAAAAAAGTACAGTTTACAGCTGGCACCTTAGCATTGACTGAGATGACTTTCTTGACTCACTGTTAGGGTGACTTGCAGGAGCTAAATATCTGCACCAACATCATTGCCATGTGTTGTCATTCAATTAATATTTGAAAGACTCTGCTATAGCTGGCTACATGTGTATATGTTGTCTAGGTGTCATGTCTAAGAAGGAAAAGAAAAGCTCTGAAAATTTTGCTGTTAAAAGAGGCAGGAGTGGTTGAGAGCATTTCAGGCAGAGGACCTGCTGATCTGAGCATGGTGCTGTACAAATGCAACTCTCCTGCTTCTGATGTAAAACTGGTGACTCTCTTTGAGTAACTCTGTGCTGCAAAGGAAAAAGAAGGGGTTTAAGACTGTGTCTATATATACACAACTTTTCTTGTTAACCAATAATAGATGCAGTGGCCTAAGGAAGCCATTCAGGAGAGGTCACGATTCCGTGGTAAATGTTTAGATTTAATGCGTTCTATAATAAATGACAAACATGCATATGTATCTCCAAGGGGTGTGAAATTACAGATATAAAAGTGGAGTCGATTAATTTTCAGTTTGCCAGTAAAAGATGACCGAGGCTGCTCTTGGTGTGTGCAAACACCTCTGCTGGAAGGATGGGAATGTCCTGTGCAGTAAATATGGGCACTCTTGTGTGTTGTCACAGACTTCCTTGGGGTTAGGCAGAATGTTGATTAGGACAGGTCTGTTTCCTATCCCCTAACATCGCAGCCTGTTGAAAATTTAATGATGTAGCATTACTTCTATTTCATATTCTGCTCTATATGGCCACTGAATGTCATTGAGAACTCTCATTTTGTTAACATTCTGGGTGAAAAATAACAGAAAAACCAGGAAAATACTTTCTTGTGACACTCCTATAGTCTTGCTGGCAGACAGAAACATGCTAAAAAAATCCATGATGTCTGAAGGAGAGTGATGGTTTGGTAAAAAGAACTGTTAATGGAAGGAAAAAGAGAAATCAGTAATGGATAATGTAAGTGTGTAATATGGTCATCTGGAGGAAAGGGTAGGCAGTATCTTGACAAATTGTTGAAAAAACAAATGAGCTGTAATTTAAAAAAATTGCTTACATTTTTGTTTAGCTGTTAGAACTAATATCTGTTGATTACATTCAATATTTGCATCAGAAATGCTGCAACATTTGCCAGACTGAAGAACGTTTATGCTACAAGAACTGAATCATATTTTGAAGCCACTGAAAAGTCCTGTGTATTAACACAGATAACTAGGTTTCTGTGCTCTGACCAAGATGCGTTTGGGCATGTTTTTAGTAACCACTTGAGATTCACCTGACACAGTGTTTGACATGTTGTGGGATGACTGCTGCTGAAGTAACTGTACTCAGCTCCTGTCCTATTGTTTTTCAAAGATCTGAATAGCTGTTCAGCAGAATCATTTGGTGAAATCCTGATTATAAGTCTTGGAGAAATGTCAGTCTGTCATCCTGTTTTTCAGGACATCAACCATAGACCAAATTAATAAAAGAATAACTTTTGCTTTAACATCTTACTCCTCGCAATGACTCAGTGCGAATTACCCATGTGATCTGTCCCGAGAAATTCACATCATATGAAACTTCGTCAGATTGAAACGTGAAATAGAAATTTACCTTTTTTTTTTTTTTTTGTCTACAGCTGTTTCTTTTTGTTTACAGCCTTTTCTTCCTACTATTCTTTTCCTTTGCTTACTGTCCAGCCAATATATATGCCACAATCTGGAATTCACACAGTCCAAAACTTCCACTCAAGCCAGAGAAATCAACAAATCAATCTTTTGTTTCACTGGAGCCACCTTAACTGACTATCTGCTCAGTCAAAAGCTGTTAAATATTTCAGATACCTGTCTGCTACTACTGTGCCTTTTGAAGAAATTCTTGGCCCCAGATAAGGTGCATCCTTGTATCAGTAAGAAGTTTCAACCTAGTGAAAGAATTTGTCAAAGTCAGCCTACCAATGCCTAGTTTTTTATTCCTAACATTTGCTTGTAGGGAACTACAGAAAACCACAGGCTTTATGTTGGGTCACTGTCATGTCTTCCAGTCAGAATTTTAGTGTTGCATTTAAAAGGATCTAACTCATTTGCATTATAAAAAGCTTTATAATCTCATTATGCTGATAGATACAGCTACTTATGCTTAATTGATAGAATTAAGTAATTATATTCTATTATTTTATGTCAGAAGTGCCTAGACTGCAAATCCAGTGTGCTGCAGCATGGTAGCTTGTATTTTTGAAGCACTGAAGAGCCTAGTCTAGTTAACATGGTACTTACTAGAAACAATTTTTATTTACTGTGTATGAGTTTAAAAACTACCCCAGAAAAACAAAGAATATATTAATATCCATGCACTGACATCTAATTCAATTTATGGCAACTCAGCTAAGAATGGCTTTACATGAATCTAAGGAATGAATATCTGTAGGGTAGGCTGTTACTTGGACCTGCAATCATTCATGGTTTTGTGAGCAAAGATCAAACACACAACCATCGTGAGATTAAAGGTTTGTTATTATGGCAAAGGTACTTAACATGTTATACAATCTATATGTAATTTGATTTCACTCTACTACCCCTAAGCTGGAATGAGGATGTGATATATGTGCTTTGGGATGTGGCCTAGAATTTCTCACCTGTGATTACTCAGCATTTCTTTACCGATATTGAATTTTTCTGGCAGAGAATAACTGGATTCAAGAAGACAGCTTGAGTATGAACATTCTGGGCAGTTCAGATCATCTTTATCATGTCTGAAAACAGCAATAAATCTTCACCCTCTCCTGTACAGCCTGAAAAAAATAATTGGCATGCTCATTACCTTTTCTTCATGCCAAGAGCTGAGTGAAACTTACCCTTATGTCCTATATGAAAAGGATGGATGTACAGCTTTTCTTGACTTTGTTGCGTCTTTGCAGAAGTATTTATTGTGCTGTGTCTTTGCACACGTTCCCTTGTGGCTGTTGTTTTTTTTAAAAAAAAAGCTCACACAGTTTTCTACTAAAAAGTAGTTTTCTATTAAAAAGCAGAAAAAAACCCCACAAAATTTCTCACTACATGAAAGATGTCTCACTACAAGAAAGGTGTTGCATTGCTGGAACACGTCCAGAGGAGAGCCACAAAGCTGGTGAGGGGTCTGGAGCACAAGTATGATGAGGAGCAGCTGAGGGAACTGGGGTTGTTTAGTCTGGAGAAGAGGAGGCTGAGAGGAGACCTTATCGCCCTCTACAACTGCCTGACAGGAGGCTGTAGTGAGGTGGGGGTCGGCCTCTTCTCCCTGGTAATGGGCAATAGGACAAGGGGGAATGGTTTGAAGTTGCGCCAGGGCAGGTTTAGGCTAGACATTAGGAAAAACTTCTTCACTGAAAGGGTTGTCAGGCTCTGGAATGGGCTGCCCAGGCAGGTGGTTGAGTTCTCATCCCTGAAGGTATTTAAAAGGATAGATGAGGTGCTTAGGGACATGGTTTAGTGGTGGGATGTCAGGGTTAGGTTAAAGGTTGGACTCGATGATCTTAAAGGTCCTTTCCAACCAAAGTGATTCTATGATTCTATGATTCTATGATTCTACTTTCCAAAGAGAAGCTTCTGCTTAAGATTTGGCTGTTTTGAGTTATAAATGCCAGTGAAACATACGTTCTATAAAGAAAGTGGCTCACAATCAAAATATAGAATATGAACCAGTCTAAACAAATCATCTGTTAATCATATTTAATATTTTTGTTGACTCTAATTTCTAACATTTATTTGCTGCCATTCTTATGGTATTCTTATTTCTAGCCTTAAGAAATTGTTTCCATATCCTCCACAATGCTTTTTATTTTATATTGACAAAGAAAAAATAAAATCTGTACTAGACAATTTCTTAAGCATTTAGGTTTTAGGAAAATGTAGGTAAGGCTAGGTACTTTCATTACCTGCCATTCTTAACTACACTGAATATAAGAGTTTAATTTCTTTTCTTTTTTTTTGTATAAATCTTTAAAAAATATTCTGTGAAAATACTCTATTGGATACTAATAGTCTGATTTAAGGGAATCTAGATGTTTAGCAATAGAGATAACATGTTGTTGAATCATGATAGTTAAAATTAGAGCTTTTGATGCTTATTAAAATAAATGAGAGATTTAGAAAAAAACATAAACCTAAACAGGGCATAGTCTGAAAGGAATATGACTGAGTTTATGACATTTAAAAATGAATGACAGATATACTTTGAATTTCTTTGGCATGAGTTACCATTGTATGAGGTAATAACTGTAGGCCATGTGAGGGACTTCTTGGACCCAAGAAGGGCAGAAACAACTTTGCAAAAATGAGTTATCAATCAAATCAATCTTAAATGAAAACCTGAAGCTTTGACTTTTCAATGAAGTATATAAGTGAGATTTTCCCTTGGTGGTGAAACAAAAACAAGGCGGGGGGGGGGGGGGGGCAGGGGGAATGATCTGAAATGAACTCTTTTTTCATAGAAGAAAGGAAAAAAAAAGGAAGAATATGGGTGATGTTGTTAGACATAAGTGAAAAGAAGTACTTTACTGTGAAACAAAATGTTTCACTTCCATTTGCGACATTTCAACAAGTCAAATATATGGTAAATCTATGACTGCTTTGGGGACAAATGAACCGATTGCTATTGGAACGACAGATTTTTTTTTCCTCTTTAGGACCTTTCAGGGCATGAAGTTATCAAATGATTCTGTCTTATTTCTTAATACTGATTGAATGTGTGTTCCTCAGATGGACCATTTCCTTGCATAACTGGTGAGGAGAAAGAAGACTGTGTGCTTTCTAAAACACGGTGAAATATATGAAGGGTACAGAGGGCACAATCTAGTCCTGCTGTCGTCTGTATCTGAGTCACACTCTGGTCTTAAAAAGAAGCTATCACAGGTATTGAGAACTATCTCCTTCTAGTTCATAAGGTATAGTATTGTGACATGCTACTTTATTTCCTTTACTAGTGTTGTCAAGGGTAAAGACAGGTCATCGGAGCTACCTAGTACCTAGTGCTTGGCCTTGGAATACCTTGCAGGTCTTTTGCGCTTAAATTTACTGAAAGAACAAATCCATTCACTTTTTCATGTATTGCTTTTTTACTGTACTCTCTTTGACCCATTCTAATAATAGATTATGTTTTGAAAGTGTATTATGCGGAAATGGACAATTTAAACAGAACTACTTCTTGCACTGTAATTTCTATAAATGATCTATACATATTAGAAGCCTGTGCTATGAGCAGTAGGCAGACTTACTAAGAAAGTGACCGTCGCTGTGACTGTACTAAAGAAATGATGTACATAAACCGAGAGAGAAAATCCTGGCTGTGATCAGTGTCGGAAAACCATACTGCAGGCTCTGGTCCTGATGACTAATGGATGCCCCCTTTGACTTCAGTAAGACTGCGGGGTGATGCAGCCCACACTCTCTGTGGGTCATTTATTAGCTTGCTGTGTGGCCTCAGAGTATCAGCCCTCTATTCATCCCTACTCTTTCTTTTGCATAAGAGGCTGAGCTGTGCTGCTTTGTTGCTGTCCTCAAGGCAGCCTACATTAGCTTACAGCTTTTGTACTCTTAATGTTCTGAAGTAAATGAATTCTCTGCTGTGATGTGGTTTGATAACACAATGATGATTTTATTAAGAGAGAATTCACATCTGAGTTGTGTAAGTTAGTCAGTACTGGCCACTATATCTCTTTATGGCATGTTTGTCCTCTTCTTCCCCTTTTCTTTCAGTGGAAATTTAATTTAAAAACAGATAGTTGTTGTTCTTTGCAAATAAAATACTGGTTTCTTAGTAATTTTCTTTTTATTCATCATGATCTGACAATTCTGCAAAAGGCAGTTTCTTTGGAGATCTGAATTTTATCATTCCTAAAGAACAAACACAGAAAAAAACCCAAACAAAACCACTTTGGGTTTTGAGTTATAAAGCCAGGAACCTCTCATTATAGCTTTGTATTATTATTTTTATATTAGCATGTGTCCTTTTATTTCTTTGCCTCTCTCTCTTTCAACCCACTCCAGAGAAAGCCATGTCACACTGATATTTATCCTTTGTTTCTGTAATTTTGAGATAGTTTAGGCTAAGCTGAGAACATACTGCTTTAGCTGGAGCAGACAGGCATTTTGGCTGTCCTGCCTCTGAGACCTTTCGTTAATTTCAAACTGCCTTTGGAAGAGCAACCCCAATTAGCTGTAACTCTTTAACAAACACGCTTAAATCTCTGCATCATCCTGAAGCGTGCTCCTTGGTAACCTTTCCTTGTCTTCAGCAAGTGGGTAGGTTTGTCTGCTGAGGCTTGCTTAAAGCAGTCAAGTGTGTTTCTTCCATTTTCACTTGTGAAGCAGTTTGCAGCAGTTCTCCCCAGCGTAGACTCAACTGCAGCTAACCATGTCTTTTTTGCTGTTAGGCTAGAAAATTGCTATACGTTTTTGTTAGCACAGGATGAAGAGTGGAAGGATGCTGTCAGCTGATGATTTATAAAATCCAGCTGGCTCAGCCGGTGCTCATAAAGAAGCACAAAAGCATAAAAGAAGCTCGTGTTATTCCAGGTGATATCCCAGAAACATGTAGAGAGCAAAATGCTTTTAGACCCCTGAAGTTTCTGCAGATATGGCAAATAACTTCTTCAGACTTTGTGAGACCTGTGGTGACTTGATAACTGTGTCATACAAGTCTTTTAATCCTTCAAATACAGGAAAATACACCAGCATCCAGACACTTATTGCTCGCTCATGTTTCTGAAATACTTAAGAATATCGCAGTGCTTATGCATAGCTATGTTTTTAAGCTTTGCCTGTTTACCTAACCATGCCTTCAGTGCAGTCAAGTCTGGACAAACTTCCTTGCTCCAGCAATTCTTGATTTCGGCTTGGGTAGAGTAGTGTTAGAATATTCTTGCTTTAGCATGCTTGTGGCCACTTGCCAAATTCTTCTTAGCTAATTAATAAAATAAAAATAATGACAACCACTATACCATGTCACCAAAAACCATAGGATTTTATTTTATAATTACTAATTTTAAGTGTCCACATGGATATACCTTTTTAGTACAAAGTGTGACTTCTTGTGGAATCAGTTTTAGTTATCAATCAAGTTAAGTTTTACCCAGCTTTTTATTTTCTCTCCCAATCATGA
The DNA here is from genome assembly GCF_000687185.1 of Egretta garzetta. Classification (NCBI taxonomy): domain Eukaryota; kingdom Metazoa; phylum Chordata; class Aves; order Pelecaniformes; family Ardeidae; genus Egretta; species Egretta garzetta. Next base: position 760,118 of record NW_009258966.1, on the reverse strand, counting down.
TTTTGAACTGAGCTTACAACTGACTGACTAATGAATATAGACTGGCTAAATTCCTAACTCTCATTTCTTGGAGCACTAAGATGGAGAGGGCAGAAGAAGCAAAGGCAAGTTGTATCTTCATACTACTCCTTGGAGATCTCACTACCAAGGATCTCCCACACCTAATATGTAATGAAATATCTGCTAATGTCCATATAGCTCCTATGGCATTTAGCACTCTTGATTTTATGGTGTCTGGTTTTGAAACCTTACAAAGTGTAATGTTCTCTAACCTTTCAAAAATATTCATAGGTGTGATGTCAATGTTTTCTAAGTACTCAGCTTTCATTGTAAACTGACTTTTGTTTACAAAAGCCCAGGCTGCAATTCACTGGCTTGCAGGAAAAAAAGGAATAAAGGGGAAAAAAAAGGGAATGTTTTGCATCTTAACACTTTCTGTATTTTCTCTTTAAAATTCCATTCCTCTTTGATAAGTGAAATGACCTTTTTAACGTATGTTTATTTAAAATTTTTTGCTGTGTCTTGAACCTTTGCTGTTATTTTAACTTGTGTTAGCTTTTTAAATATTCTTTTTTTTGTCACTATCATAGTCATGCCAAAACAGTATCCCTTCCACTCTTGACTTTTGTTCAACTCAAACTCAAGCTAATCTTAGTTAAAGATTCATCTCCTAGCAGAAAACTGTAATTGTACAATTTATGTGTTGACAATTTGCCTGCAATTATAATTTCCTCAATTTTTCACCATTCCTTTGATATGATAAACCTCTTCATTTTTTATTAGTGTTATAGCTATTCTTTTCACCAGTTACCCAGAACTGAAAAATCTACTAAAAAAAAAATAATGTTATGTCTTTGGAAGTTGCTAGGCTCTATTACGGGTTTTGACGTAATCTGTTTGCACACTGAATATTGAAAGCAACACGGAAACAATCACAGTCATGCTATCAGCTCCAGTCTGCCTTCTGGAATCACAGTAGCAGCTGGGATGCAGCAGGCATTTCCAATAGTTGTGGTATGCCTAGACAGGAAAGATATTGCTCTTTCAGTGAAAATGTGAATTTTGGTCTGTTGTGTGAATACTCTGAATTGACATACAGTGTCAGAACGTTTTCAGTGTGGGAGCAAAATATCTTATTGATCATAAGGGTAACCATGTGTTGTTGGTGGTATGAAATTACTGATGCACTGTTAATTCATCTGCGTCCAAGGCACCATGACATCTTCCTTGGAAAAATATGGATATTAGCTGTTGACATATTAAAAAACTTTAGTAGCAATCACTGTGTCCTCACTAACTGATTCTTTTAAATACAATTAATCATTAAAGATCCAATAATTGTATTACTGAATTATTGATACTGACAAAATGTTTAGCCAAGGCAATTTCTCTTTACCACTAAATACTGTCTAGTTTTGGTATATTAAAATATGTTTTTTCTTCTAATTTGCTTCTTTAATCTCTAACTTTGTGAATTTTTTTTCTTTTTTCCATACATTATCTGCTTGCTCCTTTCTTTCCCATATGAAGGGTGGTGATTTTGACCAGAAGCACAGCAATGACATTCTGTAGTAATGGCTGGTTTTATTTCATTTAAGGTATGTTGGTGGACAGTGATTTAAAGAGTTTATAACCTTACAGAACAATAGGAAGATGGGCTTTCTTTAAGTTACATCTGACATCACTGAATTTCCAGTGTGGTAGATAAATTTGATAAAGATATAAAAGGCAAATATTTTTATTTCAGTTTTGTATGTAACTAAATGGAAAAGGAAAACCAAAGTCTGTAGGGATGGATCCTAAATTTGCAGCATGAGTAAAAATTATTGTGTTGGAAAATATTTTCTTTTTTTTTTTGCTCCCCAGGAGGATAAGAGAATAAGTTTACTGGCAGAGGTTGTTTTGCTTCACTGCTCTGAGAAAAAGATGAACTATTCTAGGGAAACAGAATATCTACTTAAATGACTGCCAGATTCCCTTGGCAATTGCCTTAAATTCTCATCACCTCTGTTTAAATTATAGTTTGATAGATCTTATCCATAGCCTTTTCCACATAAAAATACATTTGTTATTTGATTTATTATGTTTATTGAAAAAAGACGCTAATGAGAAATGCTTCCCAAGACGCCATCATGGAAAATGTAAAATGCAGCAAAAAAAGAGAAATGTTTCTGTTTGATAGGGTTGGTTCTTCTGTTTTGTTTATTAAAATGGAAGGCTCTTAGAAGTAGGAACTCTGTGAAGTGTCTGAATAAACACCAGATTAGCATTGAACAATGTTTTGCCAGTCACCTGTGATTGTAAGAAGGCTGATTTCAATTAGTTTCAAATTTGACAGGAATTCTAGTAAGTGGTAAAATAGGTAAATAAAAGGTTGTGGAGGAATTTATTGGAATATATTTGAGAACATTGTAATTCTTGACTTTTGCTACTTGAATTAAATTAGTACCAAACATAAAACTTTTTTTTTCTCCCTGGAATAGGGACCCCTAGGGACATGCAGAAAAATCCCAGGTTCTTGCTAGGATTTTAATACCAAACCTTAGCTGCAAAGAAGTCCATCTTTGGTTGCATAAGCAAAAATTCTGGAAATCTGCTGGCAAAAAAAGCTAAAACTCTATGGGAAATGGCTTACCTATTTTCTTTCATAAATAAGATGCAATGTCAATTGTTTTGATTGTTTTCACAGATAAAGAAAGATGCTTAGTTTGTAATAAAATTTCCTTTCTTACATAAAGAGCCCCAAAGCACCATTCTTATGGACTGTAAGCATTGAATTGTGAACATTTGAGTGTTTTGTTTTCTTGCACTTTATAGATCTACAGTCAGTTTATTTAGTGTGGATGTTGATACATACATGTCAAGTATCTCTAGATACGCAGTAATATTAATAAAAGTGGGTCTTACAGAAAAAGCTAAGGTTATGGAAGTAGTTTTCTTTTAAACTGCAAGATTAATTGATCAGATCACATGACCTAAAAGTATTAATTTATGAGACATAAGGATTGCTATTTTATAACAGTGAAAATATCCTCAAGATATACAGTTACAGGAGGGAAGCTGCATTGTCATAGTATTTCTCCATTGATTTTATGCATGGTAGATTTGCAGAGAAAGAGACTTTTTATTTCTACAGTGCTTTTACTAGAATTTTGCTGAGTGTCTAACCCCATTTCATCTGTAATAAGTATTGTTTTTCTCTCCTAAATTCTACTTTTCTCTGAGTCAGTTAAAGAAACTTAGGTGTTAAGGGAATTAATCTCAATATATTTAAAGCTCAATTGATCCTTGTGATTTTTTTTCAATTAAATACTGAGTAAATCACAAAAGTTTAAAGAAAGTGCATACAGCAATTTTGTGTGACATTCAAATTATTTGCACTAACCTAGAGGCCAGGTACCAAGTAATTGTATTTGTCTTAAAATTCTTCTTGGGGCTTTGTGCAAGCAGATTTTCTGAGCTCCCAGCTACAGCCATCAACTTCTGCTGAGGCTAAAGGCTGCCTTGCCCATGGGCATGTGCTTGGCAGGAATACTATTGCACCAAGCCCACCTGAAATCCCCTGGTCATGGAGGAAGCTGGGGGTACAGGAAGGATCAGAGCAGGGAAAACCTAACCCTTCATGCCCTTCACATGGCAAGTGGCTATTTTGTGAGATGCTTTTATGTATCACCACTGATTGCAGCATGCTGCTACCAGCTGCTGAGGTTATCTGTCAGATGTGAAGCTCTGCAAAGGTACTCCATGGATCTTCAAGAGGCAGTTAATTATGCCTCCTCCTTGGTATGACAGTAATGAATGGGCTTTATCAGCAAGTCAGACAGTTCTGCCTCTAGCAGCTACAGCCATTTTGACAGTTTCAAATGCTCAATTGATTTTTTTTTTTGTTACGTACATAAGAAGGAAAAGCTACTGATGAAGTTATATGATAACAGATACTTTCCTTCCCTCTCTGTAATATTAGTGGAAGACGATAATGGACTTTTCCCCCCTTATGCTGTGATTTATTTTTATCTGCTATACCCACAGTACTCTTTCAGGCTCAAGACATGCTTGGTTTTCCTGGTGGAAACAAAAACCTTAGTAGCTCCTGAATGGTAGAGTCAGGTCTCCTCGGTCTGCAAGAATGATATAAAACTTATGGGTTAGGTAGCTGGGAATTGGTAGATCATAAACTCACTTGATTGTCTCTTTTTAGCTTTGCTTACACAAATGAAATGGAAGAAATACGTTCAGAGGAACTGTGAGAGCTTGGACTGTATGTGAACTTCCTTTTCCACTTTCTTATTTATACTGTGAGACTGGTATGCACTGACAGCTGAAGCTGTGTTTAGAATCTTGGGGGATAGAAGCAGCTGAGTGCTTTTAATTCCTAATTGTTTTTTTTTTCCTCCAGAGAATTTATGCACATTTACTGCAATCTCTCTTGAGGATTATGTTCTTTGCAGAATACAATTAAGGTGGCAGTGAGTAAAAATTAGATAATAGCCTTTAAATTTTCCTTAGTGCTGACCACTGCATTCTGTATTGTAGAAAGCAAACTGACCAGCATTGCATAATATCATATATCTTTACACTGCATATAGTTGTCTGTGGTTTTCAAAAACAGGTTATTTGACTCTAACTGAAGCCAGCTGGTTTCCTCATTACTCATATTCTACAATGGCAAAACCTTTTTGTTATTATGAACACTAAAAATATGAAGTCTAGAAATCTTTACAACCAGAACTATATTCAGGCAGCAGATTACAGCAGTTCAGAGGAGGAAATGCTAAATAGGACCTCCACCGTAGGAAATATTTCTCTTAATGTTTGCCTGATTTGTAAGATTTGGTACTTTGATATGGGACTGGCACATTTATGAGATCCCCTCATGCCACAGCTGCCAACTTTGGCTGTCTGGTTGCTGACAGATTGCACAGAGAGATGGGTTTTAATCCATTTACAGCACCTGCTGCTGACTTATTGCTGGTCATTTTACTGATATGGTCTATTTCTTTCAGCATAGCTGACCTTTTCTAGTTTTACTGGTCATTCCTTTATGTGTTAGTCCTTTTCCAGACACCAGTTTTTCATTTTTCATTGTAGTATTTCTGTAATGGGAACTTGCTGTGGAGAAACCATTATATTGTATGGCCTACCCAGAAGATTTCCATACTGAGAGTTAACAGTCTCTTAGTAGCACTCATTTATATGAGAAACCACAAATGAGAGATATAGATGAAAGAAAAATAGGAAAAGTCAGGTTTTGCTTTGGGTTCAGATCTAAAAGCCGCAGACTGTTCCTGAGCCCTGCATGTCCTGACTTTAAATTTGTAACCATATCCTTCAACTTCAGTGCCCTTCACGGCTGACTTTGACTCGAAACCCCTTTAAGTTCTGTGTCTGTTCTTAACATGTGGCACTACTGTGAAAAGCGATTATAAAAGAGAGACTTTGTTATTCACCAAATGTGTCCCTTTGTGTATTCAGTGACATATCTGCTGACTTCAGTTATAAAAGTAAGATATGCTGCCTTTACTTTACCTAACAAAGCAGAGTGAGCACAGCCAGGAGAAAATAAGCTGGATTCTAGCCCTTCTTGAACATCACCAACGATTTAGTGCTGTTTGTGGGTTTCCATCAATAATGCCTACACTCTGAAGACAAAAGGTGTTGCTTGTACATCAGCCAGGCCGTTTCTTGCACAGACTCAGGGTATGGCTGGGAGCTTAAGCTGTCCTACAGGGAGGTGATGTGAGCAGCCAGAAAGGAGACCTGGTTAGAAGGCAAAATTACAGAATGGAAGAAAAAGTCTGCTGAAATACTGACTGAGAAACAGATAGAGAAAATGCCTGCCAGCTTGGGAACTGTTAGCCTGGGAACCAGGCCTATGAAGCATCCTTGAGAAGTGCAGCTGCCGTTTTTGAATTGCAGCTGGGCACCTGGAAAATGGACACATCCTCAGACACCACTTATTAAGCACAAAACCAAGGAACTGTAGCGGCTACTTATCACCCAGAAAGGTGGAAATGTCTTGAGAAAGTAAGAATCAGTAGCTGCCATGGGTTGTTCTAACTGCAAAACCAGGAAAAAAAACTGGAAAATTAAAAAACTGGTCTGAGAGGATAGAAAAATTCATTATCTATTGGCTGTCCTAGGTGGAATTGACAACATGTATTGGATGCTTTAAATGGTGGTGTCCTACATCCTCTTATGTCTTTATGATATAAAAAAGACTTAATCTTTATCCAAAATGGAGCTTCTCTCTCTGGAAACTTCCCATAGTGTACATTTCCTTATCCTAAACAGGCTGAGCTCTCTGCATGACCTTTCTACAAGATTTTGGACCCTTGTTAGGGGTGACTGGCTGACTCCAAACTCCATGACACAGATCACCTTTAAGTGAGACTTGTTATGTGTTTGCCCCACTCTGGGCCCACTTCTGGGGTAAGTTTGGTTTGTCCTCCCCTCTGGGATGCTTTGGCCGCCTTCTAGAATCTGTTTACTGTGCTTTGTGCCACATATATACATATAAGCAATGTATCTGCCATTATATTATTGACTTACTTAGAATTCAGATAGGAGTATATTCTCATTTTGCTGTATATACTTAAAACATTAAAAAATTGTTCTTATTTTGCCACTGAGTCAAGGATAACAATAATTTCTTTTATGCAGGACAAGAAGGTTCCTCTTCAGATTTCAGTCTTTTTTTCTTTTGATTTCTATCATAGTATTTGACAACAAAAAGAATTCAGTAGAATTAAGATCTTTGTCATATAATCTAGGTTTATCTGTAGTCTAGGCTAATCTATAACCTAGAACCAGCGTGAGACCTCATAATTTACTAAATTTAATGTTACAAATGTTAGACAGGATTTTAGTTCTGTGTCTGAATAGAGGATGCTAGATAGAAAGATAAAGAGTGTTAAAAATAGCACTTGAAATGAAAGTAAAATAATGGAAAACCTCACATATGCCCTTCTGGAAAACATCCTCATTTCATATTCATATTTAATGCATTCTATTTTTGGAAGGAGTGATATTTTAATTCAATATTTTGTATAGGGTAACATAATATAAATTAGCAATGCAATAATATAAAGTGACTTTCATTGAGCAGTGAAAATTGAACTGATAGGTAATCAGACAATATATAGAACCCTTAGTTCTATTTATAGGATTTTTGCTAAAATTCTAAAGGATCTTGTGTGATCATGGGCTTCAGTGAAATAGACTTAGTAGATGAATTCTCAAAATGTATACATAATTGAAAAAATAAAGATCCTTGTGTGCATTGACAGTAGTATGTGCTGGGATATTTCTCAGCATATTATTTTTCAATACTTCAGTAACCAAAAGCTTCTAAAAATTAAATTGACTTACGTTAGGTATATAGGATGCCAGTAATGTAAATTTTATTAGAAATTAATTGGAATAATAGAAATTAATTAAAAATAATTTAATGTGTTAAATAAGTTAATTAATAAAGAAATTAAATTTACTTTAACTAATAATTGATGTCCTACATGAATTTAAATATTAGAAAATAATTAAAATAATAATTTAATGTATTTCTAAGGTACTAACATAAAATCCTGCAGCAAAGAGCCATCTCTCAGGCCAAAACTCAATGTCCATTTCACATAGAAGCAAATACAGGCAATGACTCAAATTCAGCAGTAGTCAGTTACACTTTCAGTGTTTTAGCTAATGTCTCCTTCTCAGCGGATATATAAAATTACCTTTAGTATGGAGCTACCCTGGATTGCATACCCATATGGATCTATGTTGCTATTTATGCCCCACAGACAAAATATTTTAGAGCACTAATACCAGAAGAGTCCTTGGAGTTCAAGTAATTCAAGGTGAAAATGCTCTTTTCTTGATTGGTAACGATCATGTTTTCCATTTATGCTCTCTTTTATGAGCTGGGGAGGGCATCCCACATTTTTAGGACACTTACATTGGTAAAACATGCATACTTCAAAGCTCTTCAGGGTATGTAAGTTTATAAGTCTAAACCAGAGTAATTTTAAAAAGATAGGATAATTAAACCCAAATAACGTGAATTTGGAAATGACATCTTTCTGAATGTAAATAGAATTGAAATCAACATGGGTGGTTAGCTTCTTCAAAAGAGATTAATTTCTCTGACCACTACAAGGTATATTCACTTCTTTTTTTGCTGACGCACTCTAACATTATACGTTTCTTTGTTTAATTTACTGTGTTTTCCTTTACTTTATTTACAAGCAAATGAAAACAGAGACAGGTATACACCTGAAAGTTTATTGGCTGTATTATTGGGACCGGATGGGATCCACCCAAGAGTGCTGAAGGAGCTGGCAGAGGA
>NW_009258966.1:745777-750886 GCF_000687185.1 Egretta garzetta | reverse complement strand
GGCTGAGGGAACTGGGGTTGTTTAGTCTGGAGAAGAGGAGGCTGAGGGGAGACCTGATCGTCCTCTACAGCTACCTGAAAGGAGGCTGTAGTGAGGTGGGGGTCGGCCTCTTCTCCCTGGTAACAGGTGATAGGACGAGGGGGAATGGTTTGAAGCTGCGCCAGGGCAGGTTTAGGTTAGATATTAGGAAAAACTTTTTCACTGAAAGGGTTTGTCAGGCTCTGGAATGGGCTGCCCAGGGAGGTGGTAGAGTCCCCATCCTTGGAGGTATTTAAAAGAAGGATAGATGAGGTGCTTAGCAACATGGTTTAGTGGTGGGATGACAGGGTTAGGTTAAGGGTTGGACTCGATGATCTTAAGGGTCTTTTCCAGCCAAAGCGATTCTATGATTCTATGATTGCATTCCCGTATGAACAAAGGCTATGTCACCCATGCTGGTAATTCCAGATGTGAGAAAAATACTTTCTGTAGCCCTTGACTTTGGATTTCCTCCTGATGGTTTTCAACATCTAAAAGATTTCATACAAATGTCTTATCCATTATTTTATTTTTAATATCTGACTCCCATTTTTTTTGTACCGAGCATAGGATTTACTTTTCCTAAAAAACTAATGATAAAAATTTAGAAATTTGGTGAAAACCTGAAAAATGTGCTGTTTGGTCTTGACTATTTAAAATCTTAGTCTTTGAATAAAACAATACATTTTTTGATTTAAAACATCCTCTTTCCATCTGAAAGTCACTGCTACTTAATGAGCACACAGACTGATACCAAAGCAAACCATACAAATTTTGTAAGACGTACTCTGTATATCAAAGCAAATTTGTGTGGCTACTGTGTAGTATATATTCAGGGTTATTTGTGTTTGGGTTATACATGTTCAAAACCAAACATTTGGAAAAAATTCTAGGACTTTTAAATCTGGCATGGATTGGAAGAGGTGGAGACTCCTTCCAGTGCAAAACAGAAGGAGGTTTTATGTACACCATTAACAATTCTTCCCACTGTTCTCAGAAATATCATCCACCACATCTCTGGGAAAGAAGCATCTCAGATTCATTTAGCGCTCCTCTGTGGCTAATCAGGTTCTGAAATAAAAGGCATCTATTACTGTTCTGGTCTCTGTGGCTAATATTTCCTCATATGGGGTTGATAATACACCAACACTTTTGGTAGTCATTTATCTCTTGAAAAATGCTGTTTCAGAGTGTCTAAATGTTGTGGGAATTCAGGGCAAATTTCCCAAGTAGTCTGAAAGTAAGAAGATGAAAAGAAGCATTGAATTATTAAGAGAAGTTAAAGGATTTTCCAAAATTTTAGGATGCTTGCAACAAAATTCCTTGCCTATCTCCATGGAAAGGTTTGAGATGGTGAATCCACAGTAGACATAAGACTCTCAACGTTTCTAACTGACACAACACCTAAGACAACCTGCCAACATGTTTGTTCATCTTATTCGTAGGGCCTTGCTCTCACCCTTTGCTGTGTAGCAGAGCCCTACAGTCTAACATAGAGCTCTAGGGCAAAACCAATGAGAAATCACCTCCTGTAGAGTTCAAGATCTGTCTTCCTTTGAAGATCCCCTGTCTCTTGTCTCTCATTGAATCTCACCATCCTAAGTCACTTTTGGTGATGGAGCTTCTAGACCCAATAGGCATGTAAATATTGTTTTGAAAAGGTTAATCTACTAAAGAAATTGCTTGTAATAGGTTGACTTGTGGTACAGGTTAACAGAATGATGGTAAAATACAGTATTTGCATGTAGGTTAAAGCATTGACAGGAAAGCCAACAGAAAATACAAGGCTGAGGTTCTCTGTGCAAAGCATAATAAAGGAGAAAGGGATCTTGTCTTGTAGGCATGACTTAGTAGTCATCTGAAATGGTTTTACTCCATGAAAGTATAATTTGTTTAGGCAAAGTGTGTGGGCTGAAGGTACTGTGAAATAACTACAGAAAAGTTGTGCAAGACTTCTGAAAAAGTCCTACTCTGTAAGCATCCATTACATTCAGCAAGTTTATATGACATGAAGACAGCATGAATAGCTGTGAAGTTTTCTTAATCTTTTTATGCATCTTCTTTGTATGAACACTGTCATAATTTTAAACTTTTTGTATGTCTTTCCATCATGGACTTCTAAATTACCAGCATTTATGAAATCAGAGCATCTCTTGCATCCAATTGCTGATGTAGATTTAAGCTTTTAGTGATGCAAATAAGATGTTTCTCATGGTCTAAAGACAGTTCATCATCAGTAATCAAAAAATAAAACTCAATGCTGTATAATTTCTTAGACCTTGTGTCAAGAGCAATGCAGACCAATTCACTCTGAGATTTGTAGCCTGTGAAATTAAACATTTGTAAATCACTGGTACACATTTGATAATATTTTGAAAAAAGATAATTTAATTCTAGAAAATTACCTTCACTTTTTATCACATTTCTTGTAATGACCTCTAAAGGCCAGATCTTGATGAACCGTGTTAAAGCAATAATTAATTTCCTTTCCTGGTATGTTTCATATTTTTCAGAAAAATTTGGTTTTCTGTGAGAACATGAAATGTGCTATGAATATATTTGGTTTGTTTCCTCTTTAGCATTTCACCCACTAGCTCACATTTATGACTGTGTTTCTTATGGTATATCAGCAAAAGCTGACTTTAAAGTGTGAAGTTTGGTTTCACAAAACTTTCATAAAACTTTAGGATGTCATAGCAGATATCTTAAAGGAACAAGAAAATAGATCAATTTTGCTTATTTTAGATTCCAAGTGCATCACTGTTGACCATATTTGCTAGCTTGGCCAACTTTGTTCATGGAGGTGTTGTGGAATGTAAACACTTATATCTTCAGAAATATGCAGAACATTGTTATATTTGGGAATTTATTTGAGATATATCAGGCTGCTATAAAATTATAAGACCTTGATAGTTTGACAATGTTGACCTAGTAATAGAGAAAGGAGAAAGTGCTTATTCAGGATGTTTAAGACTTCCTTTTTTATGGTTCAAATGAAAGACTTAAGCAGTTGAAAGAAAGTAATTGTGAAAGAGTTTTCACCCATTTAAAATTTAAAAGTGTGTTGAAATGGAAACAGGAAAATGAAAATGCGATTGTTAATATTTTTGAGAAAACTGCAAGAACTGGGCAAAAAGGTAGGTAGTAACCAAACTGTACAGATTATACATCTAAATATCTATATCTACACATCTATCTATATTTTATATACCTAAAACTAATTTTGGTACTTTCAAAATGAAAAAAATTAATTTTTTTCCCCAAATATTCTATTTTGTTCCTCTTGCTCTTGTTTTTCATTTTGCATTTCAGGCTTATTTTACAAACTAAAATACAATAACATTCATCTTGACAAGAACATATGTATTTTTACATTTTTGGTTGACCAAACCAGCAAAACTGTTCACAACAAAGCAAAAAAGACCCAACCCAGAATACACATCGGTTGTTTAAACACAATTTGAGACTCAACCTTCGTGTCCTCTTTCATTGGATGGGGTTGTGAAGGAAAATGATGCAAATTAAAAGAATCTGAGGGGCTGAAGTATGTTGTAACTTAGGGGAGGGGAAAGACATCTGAATCAGAAGGTGGAGGGGTATTTTTTGCCTTGAGAGACTGAAGTGTCTGGTCACCAAGTTACACACTTCCTGTGGTTTAACCTGGCAGGCAGCTGAACACCACACTTCTGCTAGCTCACCCCTGCCCCCTTTCTCCCGCTCAGCGGGAGAAAAGGTAAAACCCATGGCTTGAGATAAGTCAGTTTAATGAAACACCAGACAACAATAATAATAATAATAAAAACAACAACAATAATAACAATAACAACAACAACAACAATAATGATAATAATAATAATAATAGAATATACAGAATATGCAAACCAAGTGATGCACAATGCAATTGCTCATCACTTGCTGACTGATGCCCAGCCCATCCCAAGCATCAATTGCTGTCTCCCAGCCAACTCCCCGCAGCTTTTATACTGAGCATGACATTATATGGTCTGGAACAGCCCTTTGGCCAGTTTGGGTCAGCTGTCCTGGCTGTGCCCCCTCCCAGCTTCTTGTGCCTCTGGCGGAGCAGGGGAAGCTGAGAAGCCCTTGGCTGATGTAAGCACCGCTCAGCAACAACTAAACCATCAGGGTGTTATCAACATTCTCTCAATAATCCAAAACACAGCACTATGCCAGCTACTAAGAAGAAACCAGGACAGTACTTTAAAAAACAATCAAAAGGTGAAAGCCATTGATTGGAAATATCTTGATTTAAAAAAGTAAATAATCTCTTTTTTGATGCATTGTCGTTAGTTGCTTACATTTACTTTCAACTCCCTTTGTCCTCAGGCCTCTGGATTTAGGTGTTTTGTGTGCAGCTACGTTGGTGGGCTCACTGAGCTTTGTTTAAATAACTCTTGCTTTGTTTGAAAACAGAACATGATGAAAAAGGTACCACAAAGGTATCAGCTGGAAGATTAGAATCCTGTTTTGAACTTTAGATTAAGTTCATGCTTAAGACATCCTTGTTATGACTTATTACTGGAGGGCAGAAGAATAGCTACTTTCTGTCTGACCAATCTTTAAGCTATGGAAAATGATGGTCCAACATTCTGGCTGCAAGTGTCTAGTATGCTCCCAGTGCTACAAGAATAAAATAATAAATTTTATATTCTAAAAGCAACTAAGGCTTGTTATAGGCGAAGATATATGTAGTCAAAATAGTCTCTGGTTTCATGTTAAAAAAAATTTGAATAGCAAATATGGCAGACGAATACAGGAGATGCCGTCACGTAAGATTAGGTTCATAGAGCTCAGTTTTTGATAAATGTAAACACTGTAAGTACGTTATTTGTTATAAAGATAGGCATGTTACTATGGTGACAAGTGCATGATTCAAAATTGCATATGCTCTGTTACTTGAATAATCCCTGCAGTGAGTAAGCAGGATGCATGCATTTGCCATAATTTCCAAAACCAGCCTCTGCAAGACATGAGATTTTCCATACAAATCAATGTTAAGAAATTTCCTGATGATGAATAGGTGTCGTGGTTTAACCCGGCTGGCAACTAAGCACCATGCAGCCGCTCGCTCAC